>NW_028136279.1:600000-824000 GCF_964662115.1 Mustela nivalis | reverse complement strand
TTGAATGGAGGGACGCCTGGGTGGCTCAGTGGGTTAAGCCACTGTCTTCGGCTCAGGTCATAATCCCAGGGTCCTGGGACCGGGCCCCAAGTCGGGCTCTCTACTCAGCAGGGAGCCTGCTTCCTCCTCTCTCTCTGCCTGCCTCTCTGCCTGCTTGTCATCTCTCTCTGTCAAATAAATAAATAAAATCTTAACAAAAAAGAAATTGAATGGATGTCTGACTATCTTATAGGTTTTCTAAAAATCAGTGACTTTGTGTTCACGTGTGGCTATGCAGGAATTTTTAACTTTCTCTAAGAAGTTATTAGATTTGATTATATAATGGCAGTAAAGGATGGGGAAAAGCAAAGTACAAACCCCATAAAGACAAAGACACTGAGTATGAGAAAAGAGTAATAGATAAGAAGAATCAATGCATTTGAGGAAAATGGGAATTGAAATACACAATGATTGTTGATTTTTTTAGATGGAGAAAACAAGACTAGCTTGCAAGAAGGAAATAACAGAAGACATGTTGTGATGTGATACAGAATCCTGGACAAGGCAGTAACGTGGAATAAAGGAGTAGGGAGAGCATATCAGGTAATTTGGATAGGAAGGAGTTAGGAGATAATTGCTTGATAAATTTTATATGGCCCACTTAAATGCATAGATTTCTCTTCTTTAATTTATATGGAGAACAGGGTGTCCTTTCTCTTCCCTTTCTGAGCACCAGAGGTGTACTCTTTCAGACTGAAAACCTGAAAAGCTCAGGACTCAGTTGCTTAAGCACAGCTGAGAGGACATATTTCAATTAAGATTTACATTTTGCTGTAGGTAGTAGACTTTCAAAAGTGGTTTAACCATATTTTTTCATTTAACAAGAAGACTACAGAGAGTGTTTTCTGGTGTTGGTTCAGTGTCTTAAGAAAGTGAAGTGAACTATCTTAGAGGTTTTCATGGCTTTTTATTCACAGTTGCAAAAATTGCTGTTGGAGTTCTCACTATTAAGCCCACATTTCTGGCAGAAAGATAGAGGTAAAGAGAATGATATATTGTACGACTGATACTTTGTCATGTGGTTACAATATAAATAGAAAAGAGACAATAAAATATTTGATGTTGTTTTAAGTTTCCTTGTTGTCAATCCCTCAGTGCTTTCTGAGATTCAAGGAAAAAGTAAATGGATATTGACCTGGCAACTATCAACACCTGTCAGTCTCTCTTGGATAACCAATATCTCTATAATCTCTTCTTCCCAGTAAAAAAAAAATAAAATATATTTATAACCCACACTGTGCCATATCAAGTTACTGCACCAAGATAAAATTACAATGATTTTCAGTTGTTCCAAATGGACAGAATACCCTTCCTTATGATATCATGTCTTATAAGATAGATAATTGGCTTGCTACCAATATACCCAGATGTGACTGTGGAAGAGACAGGAAAAAAATAATAATATTTATTTATTCCTTGGGTTGACTCTGTTTACACAGATGCATTAGTATTAGAAAAGGTTGGTTTCGGACATTGGAATGAATTTACTTAATGGGTCTGTATGTAATTCTGTTGGAGGAAATTTTTAATTTCTACAAAAATTATTAGAATTCTATCTTATTCTCTTTTGTTAATTTTCACATGTTAACAAAGCCAACGTTTTTTCTAGCAGACAAGATCTTAAATCCTAACAAAACTCAATTTTTTTCCTTTTTTTTTAAGTTTGAGAGCCTCATGTTCTCTCATGCTGCTTTAAATACAACTCAAAAAAAAAAAGGAGCTAAATGGGGCAGTAAGACCAGACTTTTTATTTTATTTAATTTATCTTATTTTTAATTAAAAAATTAAAGATTGTATTTATTTATTTGAGAGAGAGAGCATGAGTGGGGCAGGGGGAGGTAGATGCAGAGAGAGACTGAAAAGTATACTCCCTAATGAGCAAAAAGCCCGATATGGAGCTCGATCCCAGGATCCTGACTGAGATCATGACCAGAGACAAAGGCAGATACATGTGCAAAATCCCTTTTTTTCTGGGAAACAATACTTTACAAGAGATGTTTGAAAAAGTACTGGGGAATCCACTTTAATAGGAGATACAAACATTTAATTGACTTTTGTAAAGCTACAGGGATCCAAATGATGGGAATCCCAGCCCGTTTAGGTTGTGGACCACAGAGTATACCTCTCTGTAATATTTTATTTTCTTCCATGTCTACTAACTCCAGTCCAAGTTCACTGATCTCTTTTTAGATAGTGCAAAACATGGCAAAGAATACCAAACGAGTGCCCAATATTCTACATTTATTATATCATTTCTAACATGTAGAAGTGTGTTATCAAGGCTGATTCTGTGAACAAACATAGTTACGCTAAAGTGTGTTTTGTTCTTCAAGAAATTAAATGCATGATTATCACACAATTATAAAATACTTGTGTCAAGAATTTTTATTCAAAAATTAATAAGAAGCAGATATTAAAACTAGTTCACATGGTTATTTGGGATATAAGCAGAGTTGTGCAGCAGAAGTGCTCTGGGCCCATCATTTGGGTTATAGAATTTATGTTTTCTAATGAAATATCACTAACTTACATTATTGTTAACAAGAATCTTGTGCATTACCATCAGTTTTCTACATTATAACCTCTTGCTCTACAGTTTGTAAATAACTTTGTCAATAGCAAGCTAGTAAACAGGGTGACTCCAATGGATTGAGATAATCTCCAGAGTTTCTGCTACATAATGCCCAGGACTCCATTGAAAGGACACCCAAGAATTTATTTTGCCCAAAAATTTGATCATTTTTTTCATTGTCCTTACCTATTTTCCAAACCTAGTCCTTTTGCTTCACCTTTCAGTCTACGGACAACCCTGTATCTGACTGACTTGTTAATTCTGGGAATGTCTTGCAGATTAATTTGCTTGCCAGAGGTGGTTCCTCTAATTGATGTCTAAGAACCCTAATTAGTTAAGAAAACTTTTTAACATTTTCATTGCTATTTATTATTATTATTATTATTATTATTATTGCTAATATCTCTATTATAAATAATTCACAAGGGCATCTTTCTGACAAAAGACAAAGAGCTGGCTACTAGTAGAAAAAGTACATTTGACTCTGTCAGTGAAAGTGGTAAAGGGATTTGAAAAAATAAGGCAAAGTACTGGAATTTTGTGTTAAAACTTTAAATATTATAGACACATTTACTTAATTTCTAATACTGTTGTTGCTTATAATTAAATAAGATGTTTTCCATGAACCACGCATTACAGCAAATATATTGTTTATACAGATTAAATTTTCATCAAAAGGGACGCCTGGGCGGCTCAGTTGGTTAAGCAGCTGCCTTTGGCTCAGGTCATGATCCCAGCATCCTGGGATCGAGTCCCACATTGGGCTCCTTGCTCGGCCGGGAGCCTGCTTCTCCCTCTGCCTCTGCCTGCCATTCTGTCTGCCTGTGCTTGCTCTCTAGCCCACTCTCTCTGATAAAGAAATAAAATCTTAAAATAAATAAATAAATTTTCATCAAAAAATAGTAAGTGTATTTTATTGTAGGATCATGATCAGCATTTTGCAGATGAGAAAAGTGAAATTTAGAAAAGTATGTCTCTTCAAATCCCTCATACAATATCTGGCCTAGATAGAAGGATATACTATCACAATTGAGGAAGATAATTGAGATTACTTAAAATGATAAACTTTACTATATAGGGTTTTTAAAAGTTTGCCACAGATTCAGATTCTTTTAAAATATATATCTATTTTGTGTAAAGAGAATGTAAAAAGAAAGTGATATATCAGTGCTACCAACTAATGGCTATAATATCATCACCTTATTTATGAACAATGAAACAGTGTGCAATATTTAAATAAATTTAAATAAATTCCTATTTATTTTATATATTTATAAATTTAAATAAATTCCTATTTATTTATTATTAAAGAAATTCCTCTTACAAACAGTATGTTTTGAAGGTTGCTAGCAGGAAAGTGTTGTACTACATGGAAGTAATCAGAAAATGTGATCTAAAAGTCTGCTTTCAAGGGCGCCTGGGTGGCTCAGTGGGTAAAAATTCTGCTTTCAAGTAGCTATAACAGTAAGTACTGAGCTTTAGCTATTATATGCTATGGATGAATAACTGAAATCTACATTTGAAACTAATGGTACACTATATGTTAACTAATTGAATTTTAAAAAGTTAATTTAAAAAAACCACTATTTTATAAAACAATATTCCCAACAGGCTCTTATGCTTTAAAATACTCACTTTGTAATGATAGTCATTACTTTTGTCTAGCCAATTCTTACACCACTGTTTATCCCTTCCCTGCTTTATCCCTTCCCAGTATCAATAAAGGCTCACTAGAAGCCATGAGAAAGCTTGTAATAGATCTGGCTGGTTTTCACCAGCAATTTGACCACCATGTGCACAGGGAAGTCTATTGATAAAGGCTTTATTGCAATAAGTTGCAAATACATGGATGATTTTGAATTCTCTTTCTTGAGGTCTTGTTTCATGATAATAAATTTAGGGTGGCTTATTGAAATGGATGTTATTAACATATTTTCATAGTTCTAAGTACATGGAATTGTAAAATAGATTAATGAATGTGGCATTACTGACAACCGTCCTCATTTTGAAATCAAATTACAGTGTACTGAGCTGAGGAGGCAAAGCAGATTTGGGATTATGAGTGAAATAATTTAAAAAAGTCTTAGGGGTATGATCAGACTATTGGGTATTTCAGTAGAAAAATGTCAACTGATTGAGATTCTGTGTTCCCTGATTTCAGAGAGAAGTTAAGATAAATAACACGAGGAGACTAGGAAGCCAAACATAAGTGATACTTTTGTGCCAGGGTGTGTATACATCTGTTTATCTTCTTGCTTTACCTCTAAGGTTGCTGCTAGAGGAGAGTTGAAATATGTGTTGGAGCTAATCTCTGTGGATTACACAAGAAACCACATCCTACAGCTCTCCCTGAAACACCCTTTATGATTTCAATGTAATTTGGTTTTTGCATTTTTAGAAATAACAAAATACTTTGCAAACTCATCTACTTTATTACCACCACAAGTGAGTCAGCTGACTCCACATTTTATCACAATGACAGTCACAGAGGAATGGAGGAATGAGTAGAGTTATCAATATATGTGCTTTAAAGAAGTATGACAGGGTAGCAGCTATTTCCAGGAACCAAAACATGGGTCAGCAGCTGTGCAGGAAAAGTGATGGAATAAATGACTCATTTCAGAGGAGTTCTATAACATATTAGTTCTATAATGTATCTTCAGCACCCAATTACCCACTTTGATCTAAAGATAAGGATTTACAGTTAAGATCCCATTTATGATTTGACTGGTAGGGTCTGAATCATTTTTACTATTGTTTTGACTATTACTTGAAACCTATAGTAGTACTTGGGATATGTGTTGTGTATTCTGTGCTATTTTTAGATTAGATAACTTCTGTCTCGAACTCCTGTTAATTTGTTGCTTTTGTTTATTTGATAGTGCTTTCAGTAAATGGATATATCTGAAAAATTGCAAAGCCACTATTAAAATAAGTTATTATGATATATAGCATGGAATTGCACATTCGTCCTTTGAATCCGACAGAGCTTCACCATATCCTTAACAACTTGGGAAAAACATGCTATTATTTTTCTTTATAGAATTTCTCCTGTTAGGCTGTGATGGTTGTCATCAGCAGTAACTCCTCTGAAGGCTTTGTCAAAAGAGTTGAAAAAATTGGAAAGGTGTGAATGAAGCTGTTTGCTGAATATAAAGAAAAGAGCATTGAAGTACAATTCACACTCTTACTTCTCCTTCTATGCTTTCAGATGTTTGACATTTGAAAATTTTGCTTCTAGAAGAGATGCCCTATATAATTCTTACTTAAAGGAGCAAGTTGCTTTTATAATTTTTTTATTATTCTACCATTCAAGTATTTCCATTTAAATTAAATTCTATACCATTTAAAAACAATCAAAAGTGCAGCCAGTATTCAATTCCTTGGCTAAATAATTTTAGAAAGCTTTGTGTTATTGAACCTACGGGGTTTTTCTGTAGTTTTAACTCTTTCTTTCTGTGATTTTTCCCATTAGTCACGTAAGTGACTGCAATATAACAGACATTGAGGATAAAGAAGGACTGAATAGAACAATCCTTGGCCTCATGAAGTTGAGAATCTAGCAAGGGAGTCAAACAATTCAATCATTCAGAGACAATTTATTGAGTGTCTGGCCTAAGATGAGCACAACAAAACCCCAGCCCAGAGGTTCATTTTAATGGGAGAGATAGATAATAGGTAAGCCAACTTTAAAAAGAAAAAAATCGTACTGGTTTTTCTTTAATAGTGATGCATATTTGAACTAAATGAGCACATTTTAATAAGAGCAGTGATTGAGAAGAGGTTTTGTAACTGAGTGGTCCGAAAGGGCCTCCCTGAAAAAGTCTGTTTTGAACAGATTTCTGAATAATATCAGCCAGGAAGCTGCGTAAAAATCTCAGGAATGGGTGATTTTTCCAGTCAAAAAACTGTAAAGGCTCCAAAGTCACAATACAGCTGTAAGTTTCTCTAATAAAGTAACTTCTGACAAAGAATGAGAAGAAATAACTAACCCAGGTTTGAAAGAAAAGGGACAGACTTTCTATGGAATTCATATTTAATTAAAGCTCTAAAGGACAAAAATACAATAGAGCAAAATTCTGGTCCCGCTGATATACCTAATGAAAGTTCATAAACAAGGTGTGGGTAGCAAAGAGTGTGTGGGAATGTTGGTAAGAACAGTGGGGAAGAGTCATCCCTGAACATGTTCTTAAATAAAGCAATTCTTGTGTTGTTTTAAAGGGTAAATTGGAGTTTGCCTAAGTGATTAGAGAAGGATGCCTCAGCTTATAGAAGTTCAAAGCCATAAAGATGTGATAAACTACTGCAGATATTTTCATGTATATTTGTTGTTGCTTCTAGTAATGGTGATCTAAAAACTCCTACTTAAGACAACTAAAAATCCAGACAAAATAGCTTTTAAAATTAAAAATATCAGAATGATTATAAAAATTAAGTGTGGGATTACTGGGCCAAAATACGAAATACAATGAGAGCCTAGAGATATATGCCCTGAAGCCATTTTAGCTATGAGAGCATTTGAAACTGCTAAAACACACTGAGCTGTGTTGTTAATAGACTCTTGATACTAGAGAAACAAAATTCATAATCCAGCAGCAATCAAATTTGAGGACTTTGGTACAACCCAAATTTAAGTTGAGATCCCCAAAGCACAAGGAGAAGCAGATATAAGACTATAGCCTACCTTGCCTTCTGTGTAAACTGAGAAAGTCAGTCACTGAATTTGGAGTATGATTGTCTTGTAGAGTCTCAGATATAACAGAAAATCCTGCCAAGGAGGACCATACCATTATTATAGCTCTTAATTATCCCTACTCAATAAGAGTTTCAAATATAATGTATTGAACATAGCAAAATGTAACAAAGCGCACAAAGAAAAACCATTAACAAAATTTGATAGACAAAATGGGATTAAGTATGATGTTAAAATGATCAATAAAGATTGTAAAATGGCTTGAGTACTCTGCTCAAAGAAATGAGAGGGGAAGCAAATTGAACAAAAAACTGAAACTAAAAATGATATTGAGAAAGGTTTTATAAATGAACCAAATGGATACTCTAGAACTTTAAAGATATGACAGCTAATTTAAGATACCACAGGGGTGCCTGGGTGGCTCACTTAATTAAACCTCCAATTCTTTTTCCTTTTTTTTTTAACACCATAATTTTATTTTATTTCTTTCATTTTGGCTCAGGTCATGATGTCAGGGTTGTGAAATAGAGCCCAGAGTTGGGCTCTGTGCTGAGCCTGGAGCCTGCTTAAGATTCTTTTCCCTTCTTTTTCTATCCCTCCCTGCGCTTTCACTTGCTCGCTCTCTCTTGCTTGCAAATAAATAGATAGATAGATAATAGACAAAGCAAAATAAAAGCAGATTATGAAAATAAATATAAAGATTTTGAAATGAAAACAAGTCCTAAATAAAATAGAGAAGACCTACACAGCTAAAAGTTCATTCAGAAAATCTACTATTAAAGAAGTCAGTATGACACATGTTAAGATATCAAAAGATTGGAGCATGTACTTTACAGAAAGGGTAATCCAAATGGCCACTCATATATAAAAACTGTTTATCTTTATTATGAATCTGGAATTAAATTAAATTAAAAATGAATTAAAACCTAAAATGACATACTATTACACACTTACCATATTGGGCAACAGTAAAATTGTCTTGCAAGAATGTGAAATAATGAAAGTGCCCATAATAAAAACATTTGAGGTAAGTTGGACAATATTTAGAAAACTTAAAAATAAAAATAAAGATTTGGTCCATTCCTAGAAATACAACATGGAACTTAATGAATATTTTCACCAGGATATGCAAACAGATGATTATAGCTATTTCATTCATAACAGCATATCAGCAGTGGTATATTTGCACAATGTTACATTAAATAAGAGAGAATATTAACAAACTAGGAGGAGGGGCTAGGTTGTTATCATAAACAGATCTTCTATGGTGCTGATTATGTTCTATTTCTCAAAATCTTTAAGTTAAAAAAGTTTTCAAATTTATATCTAGATAGATAGATGATAGATGGACAGATATCCCAGAAGCTGCAATGCTAGTCTAAGACCAGGCTTTAAAGGGCTTTTCTATACTCTACTAAATACTTGAAACCATTCATTATATCATAGCTCAGTGTTCAAATCTCCATTTGTTTCCTCAGTTTCCTAATATTTATTTTAAGGTGACCTGATCCAGACTTTTGATCACCTTTGTCTAAATATTTCTATTTTAACAAAGTCCTTTTTAATACTCAGAGACTAAAACTTAGAAAAATACTCTGATTGTTATCTCACTAGAGTGGAAAATATATGGTTACCCATTAACTAATGATATCTATGTCTACATTAGATCCATGACATTTTTAATTCTTGGGAGCTTTTGGTTCAATGAATTTTTTAAGCTTCTTTAAATGAAGCTTTAAACCATCACCACATGAATAAAATTAAAGAACTAAATGAAAACAGGCCAAGTATTTACAGAGTAATAGAATGTGCAGTGGAAAGAGTACAATTCTGAAATCATAAAGCCTAAATTAGTGTGATGCATCTTTACTAGCCATGTAATCATAAACCAGTTATCTAAATGTGTTAGCCTCAGTTTTTTCACCCATGAAATGGTGATGATAATACTTATTATGCAGAGTTGTTGTGTGGATGTGATGAAGCATGGAGCATGAGAGTCTCATATTCCATGCTAAAATGATAGCTATTTTTATACTTATAATAATTCTAATAATAGTAATTAAATTGTTCAAAATGGTAATATTCATTTATATTGAGGCATTGTATTGACTATTCATAGACACATTTACCAAAATAAATTTCATTTTACGTTACCCCCTCTGAGGATATGTATTCCCTAATTCAATATGAATCTCATTATGAATAATAATTATCATAATAAATATGCTGATGTTTCTTCTATTTATTTTTAGGGAAGTATCCTTTACTGTTGAACATAAAGAAACTTAAGCAAGTCTGTCTTATTCAAAATTTGCTTGCTGCTTTCTTATGAAACTAGATTATAGAGTTGTATGAAATAAATTCATGCAGTTAAGACATTTATGTTTGGAAAACTGGGTGGTCAGTTTAGTATTTCAAAAGAAGATTTTAAATTTAAACCTTAAAACTGAGCTCTTTCAGCCTTATTTATAGACCATCCTTCATGCTTCATAAGTACTCCTTTATTGTAAACTAAGTAATAGTTTTTGTCACGGTGTATATAACGAAAATGGATTTTATATTCTATTATTTCAGAGTTAGTTGCAGTTTCTACTTCCTTACTTCCTTTTTTGAAAAATAGATTAATTCTACAAAAAGTTTTTGCCAGCTTTATTGAAAAAAAATCAACATATTATAATTTGTAAATTTAAGAAATGATTTCTTATAACACTGCAAACTTTTAACATTGTGTAAACTTTGTACAATTTGATAAATCGGTATACATCTTTATTGCAATATAATCTACATAAAAATGTTAATACATCTACTATCTCGTATAGTTGCCACTGTTTTTTATGCATGTATCATAAGGAATTTTAAGATCTACTCTCTTAGCAACTTCTATGTATATAGTATAGTAGAGATAAACTTCAGAGGTCTTGTGGGTTTTGTTCCAGACCGCCTCAATAAAGTGATTATCTCAATATACTAAGTCAAATTATTATTATTATTTTTTTTGGTTTCCCAGTGCATATAAAAAATTATGTTTCCCAGTGCATATAAAAAATAAACACTATACTGTACTGTTCAAAAGCATTATGTTTTTAAAGAAAAACAATGTATATACCTTAAGTAAACTGGTTCTGAGTTTTCAGTGGGTCATAAATACTGATCACAGATCACCATAACAAATACAATAATAATGAAAAAACTTGAAATATTGCAAGAATTACCAACATGTGACAGAGAGACACAAAATGAACAAATGTTGTTAGAAAAATGGTGGCAGCAGACCTCTTTTATACAAATTGATATAAACTTTCAACTAGTAAGAATGTGATATATGCAAAGTTTAATAAAGGGAAGCACAATAAAAAAAAGTATGTATATTTTATTAACTATGATCATCATGATCCCCAGAACTTTTTGGTATTATAGTTGCAAGTTTGCACCTTTTGACCACCTTACTCCACCCCAGGTTCACCCCTTGTCAACTCAACTCTAAGTTTCCATTAGTTTGCGTTTTCCTCAGATTCTGTATGTAAGGGATATCATAATACATAAATTTAAAAAAATATATAAAATCTTTGAAATATTTCACTTAGTATAACACCTTCAAGATCCATCCATGCTGTTGTAAATGGCAGTATTTCTTAATTTTTCATGGTTAAGTAGTATTCCATAGTATATATTTACCATACTTATTTTATTCATTCATCCATTAATGGATACTGAAGTTATTTCCATCTCTTGCTTAGAGTTAATAATTTTATAATAAACATAAGAGTGCAGATATGTCTTTGAACAGTGACTTCGTTTCCTTTAGATATATCCCTAGAAGTGGGATTACTGAATCATATGGTAATTTTACTTTTAATAATATGAATAATCTCCATACTGTTTTCCATACAAATTTATATCCCTATCACAGTGCATAAGTTCCCCATTTTCCCCAATATTTACCAAAATTTGTTAGTTTCCATTTCTGGTACTATATATTCTAATAGGTAGTAATATCTTGCTATGTTTTTCAGAGGTAAACAACAACAACACTATCATAATGACTTTGCCCTGAGTTTTTTACGTTGAGCACTTTTTAATGCTCCTGTTGGTCATTTATATAACTTTTTTGAAAAAAAAAGTCTATTGAGATCCTTTTGCTATTTTTTTAATTATATATTTTTTCTATTTGTATCTGTTTGTTATTAACCTCTTTTCAGATATAAGATTTGTAAGTATTTTCTTCCATTCTGTGGATTGTGTTTTCATTCTCTCTCTCTCTCTCTCTTTTTTTGGCAATGCAGAAACTTTAGTTTGATGTAATACGATTTATTTATTTTTGCTTTTTTTGCTTGTGTTTTTGGTCTGGTATCCAAAAAACTATTGGCAAGACCAATGTCAAGGAGAATTTTTCCTATGTTTTCCTTTAGGAAATGTAGTTTCATGCATCACCTTTAAGTCTTTAATCTATTTCAAGTTAAGACTTATGAGTGATATAAGGTTCCAGTTTCATACTGTTTATGTGACTGTTCAGTTTTAAATATCGTTTATTGAACAGACTATCTTTACCCATTACATATGTTGGCCCCTGTCAAATATTAGGTGACTGTATGAAAGGATTTATTTCTGGACTCTCAATTCTGTTCTACTTGTTTATTGGTCTGTTTTTATGCCAGTATGCTTTATTGTTTTGAGCATGAGGGCTTTGTAGTATAGTTTCAAATCAAGAAGTGTAATTTCTCTTCTTCATTCTTTCTCAGAACTGCTTTGATTATTTGTTGTCTTTTATGGTCTCATATAAATTTTAGGATTTTTTACTTACTTCTGTAAAAAAATAATATTGGATTTTTTAAAGATTTTTAATTTATTTATTTGACAGAGAGAGATGACAAGCAGGCAGAGAGGCAGGCAGACAGAGAAGAGGAAGCAGGCTTCCTGCTGAGCAGAGAGCCTGATGCGGGGCTCGATCCCAGGACCCTGGAATCATGACCTGAGCCGAAGGCAGCGGCTTAACCCACTGAGCCACCCAGGCGCCCCTAACATTGGATTTTTGATAAGAATTGGATTTACAGATGGTTTTCGGTAGTATGGATATTTTAACAATGTTAATTCTTACCATTCATAAATATGAGCTATCTTTCCATTTGTGTCTCCTTCAATTTCTTTGTCAATGTCATAGTTTCATCTTCTTAGTTAAATCTATTCCTAAGTATTTTATTATTTTTGATGCTATTGTGAATTAGATTGTTTTATTTTTTCAGGTAGTTCATCATTAGAGTGTTAAAATGCTCCTGTCTTGTGCTTACTTTGGCTTACTTTGGATGACATGAAAAACAGGGAAGCATTCCATATTTAAAAAAATGAAACGAAACAAAGTTCTTGTCTTTTATATATTGTTCTTGTATTTGGCGGCTTTACTAAATTTGTTTATTCAAATTTTTTTGTGACGTTTTTAGGATTTTTTAACATGTAAGTTCATGTTATTCAAAAAAAAAGAAAATTTTACTTCTTCCTTTTTTTTATGGAGTCTCTTATTTCTTTGTGTTCCTTGTTTCTCTGGCTAGGACATCCCATACTATGTCAAATGAGAGTAGTGAAAGTGGACACACTTGTCTTTTTTCTGATCTTTAAGGGGAAAACTTTCAAACTTTTTTGATTGAATATGAGATGAGCTCTGGGCTTGCAATATGTGGTTTTTCTTTAATGGATTTTTTAAATTATTTTTTAAAAAATTTTCATAAACATATAATGTGTTTTTATCCCTAGGGGTACAGGTCTGTGAATCACCAGGTTTACACATTTCACAGCACTCACCATCACTCACCATAGCACCTGCCCTCCCCAATGTCTATACCCCCACCATCCTCTCCCAACACACCTCCCCCCAGCAACCCTCAGTCTGTTTTGTGAGATTCAGTCTTTTATGGTTTGTCTCCCTCCCAATCCCATCTTCTTTTATTTTTCTTTTTGTACTCCCGAAACCGCCTATGTTGCATCTCTACTTCATCATATCAGGGAGATCATAAGATAGTTGTCTTTCTCAGATTGATTTATATCGCCAAGCACAATACCCTCTAGTTCCATCCACGTCATCACAAATAGCAGGATTTCATTTCTTTTGATGGCTGCATAGTATCCCATTGTACATATATACCACATCTTATTTATTGATTCATCTGTTGAAGGACATTTAGGTTCTTTCCATAGTTTAACTATTGTGGACATTGCTGCTATAAACATTTGGGTGCATGTGCCCCTTCAGAATGCCACGTTTGTATCTTTAGGGTATATACCCAGTACTGCAATCACTGGGTCATAAGCTAGTTCTATTTTCAGCTTTTTGAGGCACCTCCACGCTGTTTTCCAGAGTGGTTGCACCAGCTTGCATTCCCACGTACAGTGTAGGAGGGTTGCCCTTTCTCCACATCCTCGCCAGCATCTGTCATTGACTGACTTGTTCATTTTAGCCATTCTGAAAGGTGTGAGGTGGTATCTCATTCTGGTTTTGATTTGTATTTCCCTGATGCCGAGTGATGTGGAGCATTTTTTCATGTGTCTGTTGGCCATTTGGATGTATTCTTTGCAGAAATGTCTGTTCATGTCCTCTGCCCATTTCTTCATTGGATTATTTGTTCTTAGGGTGTTGAGTTTGATAAGCTCTTTATAGATTTTGGATAGATACTGGCCCTTTATCTGGTATGTCATTTGCAAATATCTTCTCCCAGATAACTTCTGACAGTCATCTTTTGGCTTTGTTAACTGTTTCCTTTGCTGGGCAAAAGCTTTTTGATCTGATGTAATCCCAAGAGTTTATTCTTGCCCTTGCTTCCCTTGCCTTTGGCGATGTTCCTAGAAAGAAGTTGCTGCTGCTGAGGTCAAAGAGGTTGCTACCTGTTCTCTCCTCAAAGATTTTGATGGATTCCTTTCTCACATTATGCTTCTTCATCCATTTCCAGTCTATTTTCATGTATGGTGTAAGGAAATGGTCCAATTTCATTTTTCTGTATGTGGCTGTTCAGTTTTCCCGACCCTAAGGCCAGAGGCTCCTTCTCTACTGCTGTGCCTTCTCCCATGTACTCCTGGGGAACGCGGTGACAGTCGTGTGCGACCATGCTTCTCTTTCAGACAGAGGGGATGCTAGGGAAAAAGAGTATTTTGTTCCATGCGGGTATCTTCCACCGTGCTGCGGAGACTAGCTCAGGCAAGCAGCAGCAGCATCCACAAACCCAATTCTGATTTCCCAACGAATGCTGTGCTTTCCCAGGGGAGATGCCCAGGCAAAGAGGCTTTCGCTGTATGCGGGTTTCTCCCACCGCGAGACTGGGCTCAGGCAAGCAGCAGAAGCCCGCAGATCATTTCTCAGTGAATGCTGTGCTTTCTCAGAGGCTTTGGCTTGGAGCTAACAGCACTTCGCCGCTGCTTCCTCAGCAAGGCTTCAGTCGCGTCAGGGAAGAAGAGCTGCGGGAGAGCTGGTGCCTCTTGGGCCTTGCTTTCCCGAGCTCCAAGATCGAACTCGGGGTTCATCTTGCTAAGCCGAACTAAGCAGACACAGTCACAGCCCTGCAGCAGCTTGCGTGGCCTAGCATGGCACTCTATGCCTATTACCACCTTTTGGGGTAGGTAAGGCTTTGCATTTTACTCCGGCGCTCAGGAAGACGCGGGGTCTAGGACAGTGCCTTCAGAACAGGAGAGAGGTTGCGACAGGATCCCTGCAAACGGCCCGTGCCTTGGATGGGGGACTGTGGGGGACAGTCTCCACTCCTTCCCCGGCACACCCCCTGCCACCCACATCGCTGCCACATCTTGGTGGAAGACGGCATCTGACTGCCCATTTCTCCCTGGGGTTGTTTCTGTGAGTTGTGGGTATGGCACCTGGTGTCAAGCCCAAATCTGCCCTTGGGACAGGTGGCCAAGGAGATGCTGTCCCCTTGGAACTAGAGGCACAAGACTGGCCTGCCTTCTGCCAAGTCTCCTACTTCAGAGGATAGCACGTGCCCCTGCCCTAGTCTTCCCCTCATGTCTCCTTAGCAGCCAGGCTTCCATCTCTCCGCACAGGGAGCGGGTGACACTTGTCTTGCCACCGGCCTGCTGTTCGTGCCACGGCAGGCTATCCTGCTTCCCGAGCGTTTCCCGACCCCAAGGCCAAGGGCTCCTTCTCTTCTCCGGGGGCGGCTTGCTGCGCCTTCCCCACACTTGCTCCTGGGGAGCGCGGTGACAGACATGTGCAACCACGCTTCTCTCTCAGGCTGAAGGGATGCTAGGGCAAAGAGTATTTCGCTCCATGCGGGTATTTTCCACCGTGCTGCGGGGACTATCTCAGGCATGCAGCAGCAGCATCCCCAAACCCAACTCAGATTTCCCAACAAATGCTGTCATTTTCCAGGGTAGATGACAACGCAAAGAGGCTTTCGCTGTATGCGGGTATCTCCAGCCGCGAGACTGGGCTCAGGCAAGCAGCAGTAGACCGCAGAACATTTCTCAGCGAATGCTGTGCTTTCTCAGATGCTTTGGCTTGGAGCGAACAGCACTTCGCTGCTGCTTCCTCAGCAAGGCTTCAGTCGTGTCAGGGAAGCAGAGCTGCGGGAGAGCTGGTGCCTTTTGGGCCTTGCTTTCCCGGGCTCCATGTTCGCCTCCTGGATTCGCCCTGCCAGGCCGAATCAAGCAGACACAGCCACAACCCTGCAGTAGCGTGTGGAGCCTAGGATGGCACCCTATGCACACTACCATCTCCCGGTGTAGGCATCGCTTGGCCTTTTACTCTGGCGCTCAGGCGTTCTCGCGGACTAGCCCAGTGCTTTCCCCACAGGAAAAGAGACGTGACAGGATCCCTGCACACCCCCGTGCACTGAATAGGGAGCTTTCGGGGACTGTCCTCACCCCATCACCTAAACCTCATGCCACCTCCAAGCATTCACATCCTGAAGGAAGACGGCATCTGACTCCCTGTTATTCAGGGAGCTGTTTCTGCGAGTTCAGCGTAGGCTCCTGGTGGCTTGCGCATGTCTGCCCCAGGGACAGGTGGCCAAGGAGCTGCTGTCTCCTTGGGCCCAGAGGCTCAGGACAGGCATGCTTTCTGCCCAGACTCCTTTCTAAGAGTGGAGCACGCGCCCTGCCCTACTCATCCACTCTTCTGTAGCAGACAGGCTTCCGTCTCTCTGCACAGGGAGCGGGTGACACTTGTATTGCCACCGGCCGCTGTGCCTGCCTGGGCCGGCTCTCCTGTTTTACAACTGATTCCAGACCAGAAAGCCAACGGCTCCTGCTCTTCTCCCTGGGCACCGTGCTGCACCTTCCACAGACATGTTCCTGGGGAGCGCAGTGATAGACGTGTCCCTTTCCTTAAGGCTCTTTCCACAGGCGCAACCGCGCTTCTCTCAGGCAGAGGGGTGATAGGGCAAAGAGGATTTCGCTCCAAGCGGGTATCTTCCACCGTGCTGCGGAGACTAGCTCAGGCATTACGCCGCAGCATCACACACATCCGATTCTGATTTCCCAACAAAAGCTGTGCTTTCCCAGAGGGGATGCCCGGGCAACGGGTTTTCGCTGTATGCGTGTTTCTCCCTCCGCGAGACTGGGCTCAGGCAAGCAGCAGAAGTGACCGCAGAAACGACTCTGATTTCCCAGCGACTGCTCTGCTTTCCCAGAGGTTTTCAACTTGGCGCGAACCGCACTACGCTGCGGCTTCCTCAGCAAGGCTTTGATCGTTCGCTCTGTCGCGGCAGGGAAGAAGAACCGCGGGAGAGCTGGTGCCTCTTGGGCCTTGCTTTCCCGGTCTCCAAGTTCACACCCGGGTTTCAACTTGCTATGCCGAACTAAGCAGACACAGTCACAGCCCTGCAGCAGCTTGCGTGGCCTAGCATGGCACTCTATGCCTATTACCATCTCCAGTGGTAGGTAAGACTTTGCCCTTTGCTCCGGCGATCAGGCAGACTCGGGGTCTAGGCCTGTGCCTTCAGCACAGGAGGGAGGAGGCGACAGAATCCCTGCACACGGCTCGTGAAATTGGATCGGGACCTGTGGGGGACAGTCTCCACTCCTTCCCCTGCACACCCGCTGCCACCCATATCGCTGCCACATCTTGGTGGAAGACGGCATCTGACTGTCCGTTTCTCCATGGGGTTGTTTCAACGAGTTTCGGTTATCGCACCTGGTGGCAAGCTCAAGTCTGCCATTGGGACAGGTGGCCTAGGAGATGCTGTCCCCTTGGGACCAGAGGCACAGGAAAGGTCTGCCTTCTGCCCAGACTCCTTCCTCAGAGTGGAGCTCACGCCCCTGCCCTAGTCGTCCCCTCATGTCTCCTTAGCAGCCAGGCTTCCATCTCTCCGCACAGGGAGCGGGTGACACTTGTCTTGCCACCGGCCTGCTGTTCGTGCCACGGCAGGCTATCCTGCTTCTCGAGCGTTTCCCGACCCCAAGGCCAAGGGCTCCTTCTCTTCTCCGGCGGCGGCGTGCAGCGCCTTCCCCACACTTGCTCCTGGGGAGCGCGGTGACAGACATGTGCAACCACGCTTCTCTCTCAGGCTGAAGGGATGCTAGGGCAAAGAGTATTTCGCTCCATGCGGGTATTTTCCACCGTGCTGCGGGGACTAGCTCAGGCATTCAGCTCAGTGATAGACGTGTCCCTTTCCTTAAGGCTCTTTCCACAGGCGCAACCGCGCTTCTCTCAGCCAGAGGGGTGATAGGGCAAAGAGAATTTCGCTCCAAGCGGGTATCTTCCACCGTGCTGTGGAGACTAGCTCAGGCATTACGCCGCAGCATCACACACATCCGATTCTGATTTCCCAACGAATGCTGTGCTTTCCCAGAGGAGATGCCCGGGCAAAGAGGCTTTTGCTGTATGCGGGTTTCTCCCACCGAGAGACTGGGCACAGGCAAGCAGCAGAAGAGCCCGCAGAACCGACTTCTGATTTCTCAGAAAATGCTGTGCTTTCGCAGAGGCTTTGGGTTGAAGCGAACAGCACTTCACCGCTGCTTCCTCAGCAAGGCTTCAGTCGCATCAGGGAAGAAGTGCTGCCGGAGAGCTGGTGCCTTTTGGGGCCTTGCTATCCCGGGCTCCAAGTTCACAACCTGGGTTCATTCTTCCAAGCTGAAATAAGCAGACACAACCTCGACCCTGCAGCAGCGTGCGTGGCCTAGGATGGCACTCTGCTCACAATGCCATCTCTCAGCATAGGCACAACCGGCCCTTTTACTCTGGCGTTCAGGTGGACAGGGGACTAGGCCAGTGCCGTCTCCATCCTTGAGGAGACATGAGAGGATCACTGCACACCGCCCGTGCCCTGGAATGGGGAGTAATCGGTAACTGTCCCTGTTTCCCCGGGACACCCCCTGCCTCCGCGAATGCTGCCACATCCTGGAGGAAGACGGCATCTGATTGCCCATTCCTCCAGGAGGTGTTTCTGCGAGTTCAGGGCCGGAAGCTTGGTGGCAAACCCACGTCTGACCTCTGGACAGGTGGCCAAGGAGATGTTGTCCACTTGGGTCCAGAGGCACAAGACAGGCCTGCCTTCTGCCCAGACTCCTTCCTCAGATTGGAGCACGTTCCCCGGCCCAATCGCCCCCTCATGTCTCCTTAGCAGCCAGGCTTCGTCTCTCTGCACAGGGAGTGGGTGACACTTGTATTGCCACCGGCCCGCTGTTCCTGCCAGGGCCAGCTCTCCAGCTTCGCGACCATTTCCCGACCACAAGGCCAATGGCTCCTTCTCTTCTCCTGGGCAGTTTGCTGCACTTTCCCCAGACAGGCTCCTGGGGAGCCCAGTGACAGACATGTCCCCTTCCTTAAGGCTCTTTCCACAGGCGCAACCACGGTTCTCTCTCAGGCAGTGGGGATGCCCAGGCAAAGAGGATTTCGCTCCAAGTGGGTTTATTACACTGTGCTGTTGGGTCTTGCTCAGGCAAGCAGCAGCAGCATCCCACAGACCCGACTCTGATTTCCCAAAGAATGCTGTGCTTTCCCAGAGGAGATGCCCAGGCAAAGACCCTTTCACTGTATGAGGGTTTCTCCCGCCATGCTGCGAATACTAGGCTAAGGCAAGCAGCAACAGCAGCCCACAAAAACGACTCTGATTTCCCAGCGACTGCTATGCTTTCACAGAGGTTTTCAGCTTGGCGCGAACGGCACTTCGCTGCTGCTTCCTCAGCAAGGCTTTGGGTGTTCGCTCTGTCGCATCAGGGAAGAAGAGCTGCGGGAGAGCTTGTCCCTCTTGGGCCTTGCTTTCCCGGGCTCTATGTTGGCACCCTGGGTTCACCCTGCCAGTCCGAACTAAGCAGACACAGCCACAACGCTGCAGCAGCGTGCGTGGCCTAGGATGGCACTCAATGCACACTACATTCTCCCAGTGTAGGCAACGCTTGGCCTTTTGCACAGGCCCTCAGGCGGACTCGCGGACAAGGCCAGTGCCTTCCCCACAGGAGAGGAGAGGCGACAGGATCCCTGAACACCGCCCGTTCACTGGAATGGGGAGCTTTGGGAGATTGTCCCCACTCCTTCCCCGGCAAACCCCCTGCCACCGAAAACGCTGTCACATCTTGGAGGAAGATGGCATCTGACTGCCCGTTTCTCGAGGGAGCTATTTCTGCGAGTTCCGGGTATGGCGCCTGGTAGCTAGCCCAAGTCGGCCCTACGGACAGGTGGTCAAGGAGATGCTGTCCCCTTGGGACCAGAGGCACAGGACAGGCCTGCCTTCTGCCCAGACTCCTTCCTCAGAGTGGAGCATGCATCTCTGCCCTAGTCATCCCCTCATGTCTCCTTAGGAACCAGGCTTTGTCTCTTTGCACAGGGAGCGGGTGACACTTGTCTTGCCACCGGCCTGCTGTTCCTGCCATGGCAGGCTATTCTGCTTACCGACCTTTCCCGACCACAAGGCCAACGTATCCTTCTCTTCTCCTGGGGTGGCGTGCTGCACCTTCCCCAGACGTGCTCTTGGGGAGCGCAGTGACACACGTGTGCAACCACGCTTCTCTCTCAGATCTCAAATACCCAACATAACCCTACACCTAAAGGAGATGGAGAAAGAACAACAAAGAAAGCCTAAACCCAGCAGAAGAGGAATAATAAAGATCAGAGCAGAAATCAATGAAATATAAACAAATAAACAAACAAATAAAAACCACAAAAAACCACCACCAACAACAAAAAACAATAGAACAAATCAAGGAAACTAGGAGCTGGTCCTTTAAAGAATTAATAAGATTTATAAAACCCTTTCCAGACTTATCAAAAAGAAAAGAGAAAGAACCCAAAAAAATAAAGTAATGAATGAAAGAGGAGAGATCACAACCAACACCAAAGAAATACTAACAATTATAAGAACATACTATGAGCAACTCTACGCCAACAAATTCAACAATCTGGAAGAAATGGATACATTCCTAGAGACATATAAACTACCAGGAAGAAGTAGGAAACCTGAACAGACCCATAACCAGTACGGAGATTGAAACAGTCATCAAAAATCTCCAAACAAACAAAAGCCCCGGGCCAGATGGCTTCCCAGGGAAATTCTACCAAACATTTAAAGAAGAATTAATTCCTATTCTCATGATACTGTTCCAAAAAAATAGAAATGGAAGGAAAACTTCCAAACTCATTTTATGAGGCCAGCATCACCTTGATCCCAAAACCAGACAAGGATCCCATCAAAAAAGAGAACAGCAAACCAATATCCTTGATGAACACAGATGCGAAAATTCTCACCAAAATACTAGCCAATAGGATTCAACAGTACATTAAAAGGATTACTCACCGAGACCAAGTGGGATTTATTCCAGGGCTACAAGGTTGGTTCAACATATGCAAATCAATCAATGTGATACAACACATTAATAAAAGAAAGAACAAGAACCACATGATACTCTCCATAGATGCTGAAAAAGCATTTGGCAAAGTGCAGTGTCCCTTCCTGATTAAAACTCTTCAAAGTGTAGGGATAGAGGGCACATATTATCAATGTTATCAAAGCCATCTATGAAAAACCCACTGCAAATATCATTCTCAATGGAGAAAAACTGAATACTGTTCTGCTGAGGTCAGGAACACGGCAGGGATGTCCGTTATCACCACTGCTATTCAACATCGTACTAGAAGTCCTAGCCTCAGCAATCAGACAACAAAAAGAAATTAAGGGCATCCAAATTTTGCCAAATTGGCAAAAGAGAAGTCAAACTATCCCTGCTTGCAGACGATATGACACTGTATGTGGAAAACTTAAAGGACTCCACTCCAAATCTGCTATAACTTGTATAGGAATTCTGTAAAGTGTCAGAATATAAAATCAATGCACAGAAATTGGTTGCATTTTTTTTAAACCAACAAGACTGAAGAAATAGAAATTAAGGAGTGAATCCCATTTACAATTGCACTCAAAACCCTAAGATACCTAGGAATAAACCTAACCAAAGAGACAAAGAATCTATACTCAGAAAACTCCAAAGTGAGTACTCATGAAAGAAATTGAAGAAGACACAAAGAAATGGAAAAATGTTCCATGCTCCTGTATTGGAAGAACAAATATTGTGAAAATGTCTATGCTACCTAAAGCAATCTACACATTTAATGCAATCCCTATCAAAATCTCGTCCATTTTTTTCAAAGAAATGGGACAAATCATCCTAAAATATATATGGAACCAGAAAATACCTCGAATAGCCAGAGGAATATTGAAAGAGAAAGCCAAAGTTGTTGGCATCACAATTCCAGACTTCAAGCTCTATTACAAAGTTGTCATCATCAAGATGGTAGGGAACTGTCCCCAAAACAGACATAGATCAATGGAACAGAATAGAGAGCCCAGAAATACACCCTCCACTCTATGGTCAACTAATCGTCAACAAAGCAGGAAGGAATGTCCTATGGAAAAGAGACAGCCTCTTCAAAAAATGGTGTTGGGAAAATTGAACAGCCACATGCAGAAAAATGAAGTTGGACCATTTCCTTACACCATACATGAAAATAGACTGGAAATGGATGAAGAAGCATAATGTGAGAAAGGAATCCATCAAAATCCTTGAGGAGAGAACAGGCAGCAAACTCTTTGACCTCACCAGCAGCAACTTCTTCGTAGGAACATCGCCAAAGGCAAGGGAAGCAAGGGCAAGAATGAACTCTTGCGATTTCATCACATCAAAAAGCTTTTGCCCAGCAAAGGAAACAGTTAACAAAGCCAAAAGATGACTGTCAGAAGTTATCTGGGAGAAGATATTTGCAAATGACATACCAGATAAAGGGCCAGTATCTATCCAAAATCTATAAAGAGCTTATCAAACTCAACACCCTAAGAACAAATAATCCAATGAAGAAATGGGCAGAGGACATGAACAGACATTTCTGCAAAGAATACATCCAAATGGCAAACAGACACATGAAAAAATGCTCCACATCACTCGGCATCAGGGAAATACAAATCAAAACCAGAATGAGATACCACCTCACACCTTTCAGAATGGCTAAAATGAACAAGTCAGTCAATGACAGATGCTGGCGAGGATGTGGAGATAGGGCAACCCTCCTACACTGTACGTGGGAATGCAAGCTGGTGCAACCACTCTGGAAAACAGCGTGGAGGTGCCTCAAAAAGCTGAAAATAGAACTAGTTTATGACCCAGTGATTGCAGTACTGGGTATATACCCTAAAGATACAAACGTGGCATTCTGAAGGGGCACATGCACCCAAATGTTTATAGCAGCAATGTCCACAATAGTTAAACTATGGAAAGAACCTAAATGTCCTTCAATAGATGAATCAATAAATAAGATGTGGTATATATGTACAATGGGATACTATGCAGCCATCAAAAGAAATGAAATCCTGCTATTTGTGATGACGTGGATGGAACTAGAGGGTAATATGCTTGGCGAAATAAATCAATCTGAGAAAGACAACTATCCTATGATCTCCCTGATATGATGAAGTGGAGATGCAACATAGGCGGTTTCGGGCGTACGAAAAGAAAAATAAAAGATGGGATTGGGAGGGAGACAAACCATAAAAGACTGAATCTCACAAAACAGACTGAGGGTTGCTGGGGGGAGGTGTGTTGGGAGAGGATGGTGGGGGTATGGACATTGGGGAGGGCAGGTGCTATGGTGAGTGATGGTGAGTGCTGTGAAATGTGTAAACCTGGTGATTCACAGACCTGTACTCCTAGGGATAAAAACACATTATATGTTTATAAAAATTTTTAAAAAAATAATTTAAAAAATCCATTAAAGAAAAAACACATATTGCAAGCCCAGAGCTAATCTCATATTCAATCAAAAAAGTTTGAAAGTTTTCCCCTTAAAGATCAGAAAAAAGACAAGTGTGTCCACTTTCACTACTCTCATTTGACATAGTACTGGATGTCCTAGCCAGAGAAACAAGGAACACAAAGAAATAAGAGACTCCAAATAAAAAAAAAAAGGAAGAAGTAAAATTTTCTTTTTTTGGATAACATGAACTTACATGTAATAAAATCCTAAAAACTTCATAAAAATTTTTGAATAAACAAATTTAGTAAAGCTGCCAAATACAAGATCAATATATAGAAGACAAGAATTTTGGTTTTTTTCGTTTTTTTAATAGTTTTTCATGGCATCCTTGCTCAGTGATCACGCTAATCTTCTCTGCATTATTCCAATTTTAGTATATGTGCTGACAAAGTAAGCACAAGACAGGAGCATTTTAACACTCTAATGATGAACTATCTGAAAAAATAAAGAAAACAATCTAATTCACACTAGCATCAAAACTAATATAATACTTAGGATAAGATTTAACTAAGACTATGAAAGATCTGTACCCCATAATCTATGACATTGATAAAGAAATTGAAGGAGACACAAATAAAAAGATAGCTCATATTTATGAATGGTAAGAATTAACATTGTTAAAATGTCCATACTACCGAAAACCATCTGTAAATTCAATTCCTATCAAAAATCCAATGTTAGGGGCACCTTGGTGGCTCAGTGGGTTAAGCTGCTGCCTACGGCTCAGGTCATGATCCCAGGGTCCTGGGATCGAGCCCTGCATCAGCCTCTCTGCTCAGCAGGAAGCTGCTACCTCTTCTTTCTCTGCCTGCCTCTCTGCCTGCTTGTCATCTCTCTCTCTCAAATAAATAAATAAATAATCTTTTAAAAAAATCCAATATTGTGTTTTTACAGAAGTAAGTAAAGAATCCTAAAATTTATATGAGACCATAAAAGACAACAAATAATCAAAGCAGTTCTGAGAAAGAATGAAGAAGCGAAATTACACTCTTGATTTGAAACTATACTACAAAGCCCTCATGCTCAAAACAATAAAGCATACTGGCATAAAAACAGACCAATAAACAAGCAGAACAGAATTGAGAGTCCAGAAATAAATCCTTTCATACAGTCACCTAATATTTGACAGGGGCCAACATATGTAATGGGTAAAGATAGTCTGTTCAGTAAATGATATTTAAAACTGAATAGTCACATAAACAGTATGAAACTGGAACCTTATATCACTCATAAATCTTAACTTGAAATAGATTAAAGACTTAAATGTGATGCATGAAACTAAATTTCTTAAAGGAAAACATAGGAAAAATTCTCCTTGACATTGGTCTTGCCAATAGTTTTTTGGATACCAGACCAAAAACACAAGCAAAAATAAATAAATGGTATTACATCAAACTAAATTTTCTGCATTGCCAAAAAAAAGAGGGAATGAAAACACAATCCACAGAATGGAAGAAAATACTTACAACACTTATATCTGAAAAGAGGTTAATAACTAACAGATACAAAAAGAAAAAAATATATAATTAAAAAGAAGCAAAAGGATCTCAATAGACTTTTTTTCAAAAAAGTTATATAAATGACCAACAGGAGCATTAAAAAGTGCTCAACGTAAAAAACTCAGGGCAAAGTCATTATGTTGTTGTTTTTGTTTACCTCTGAAAAACACAGCAAGATATTACTACCTATTAGAATATAATACTACCAAAAAATTAAAACTAACAAATTTTGGTAAATATTGGGGAAAATGGGGAACTTATGCACTGTGATAGGGATATAAATTTGTATGGAAAACAGTATGGAGACTATTCATATTATTAAAAGTAAAATTACCATATGATTCAGTAATCCCACTTCTAGGGATATAGCTAAAGGAAACGAAGTCACTATTCGAAGACATCTCTGCACTCTTATGTTCATTATAAAATTATTAACTCTAAGCAAGAGATGGAAATAACTTCAGTATCCATTAATGGATGAATGAATAAAATAAGTATGGTAAATATATACTATGGAATACTACTTAACCATGAAAAAATAAGAAATACTGCCATTTACAATACCATGGATGGATCTTGAAGGTATTATACTAAGTGAAATATTTCAAAGATTTTATATATTTTTTAATTTATGTATTACGATATCCCTTACATACAGAACCTGAAGAAAAAGCAAACTAATGGAAACTTAGAGTTGAGTTGACAAGGGGTGAACCTGGGGTGGAATAAGGTGGTCAAAGGGTACAAACTTGCAACTATAATAGGAAAAAGTTCTGGGGATCTAATGTACAGCATGATGGTCATAGTTAATAATATATACATACTTTTTTAATTGTGCTTCCCTTTATTAAATTTTGCATATATCACATTCTTACAAGTTGAAAGTTTATAGCAATCTTGTATAAAATAGGTCTGCTGCCACCATTTTTCTAACACCATTTGTTCATTTTGTGTCTCTCTGTCACATGTTGGTAATTCTTGCAATATTTCAAGTTTTTTCATTATTATTGTATTTGTTATGGTGATCTGTGATCAGTATTTATGACCCACTGAAAACTCAGAACTAGTTTACTTAAGGTATATACATTGTTTTTCTTTAAAGACATAATGCTTTTGAACAGTACAGTATAGTGTTTATTTTTTATATGCACTGGGAAACATAATTTTTTATTTGCACTGGGAAACCAAAAAATAATAATAATGATTTGACTTAGTTTATTGAAATAATCACTTTATTGAGGCGGTCTGGAACAAAACCCACAAGATCTCTGAAGTTTATCTCTACTGTACTATATACATAAAAGTTGCTAAGAGAGTAGATCTTAAAATTCCTTACAATACATGCATAAAAAACAGAGGCAACTATATGAGATAGTAGATGTATTAACATTTTTATGTAGATTATATTGCAATGCAGATGTATACCAATTTATCAAATGGTACAAAATTTACACAATGTTAAAAGTTTGCAGTGTTATAAGAAATCATTTCTTAAATTTACAAATTATAATATGTCAATTATTTTTCAATAAAGCTGGAAATAACCTTTTGTAGAATTAATCTATTTTTCAAAAGAGGAAGTAAGGAAGTAGAAACTGCAACTAACTCTGAAATAATAGAATACAAAATCCATTTTAGTTATATACACACTGTGACAAACACTATTAGTTAGTTTACAATGAAGGAATACTTATGAAGCATGAAGGATGGTCTATAAATAAGGCTGAAAGAGCTCAGTTTTAAGGTTTAAATTTAAAATCTTCTTTTGAAATACTAAACTGACCACCCAGTTTTCCAAACATAAATGTCTTAACTGCATGAATTTATTTCATACAACTCTATAATCTAGTTTCATAAGAAAGCAGCATGCAAATTTTGAATAAGACAGACTTGCTTAAGTTTCTTTATGTTCAACAGTAAAGGATACTTCCCTAAAAATAAATAGAAGAAAAATCAACATATTTATCATGATAATTATTATTCATAATAAGATTCATATTGAATTAAGGAATATATAGCCTCAGAGGGGGTAAAGTAAAATGAAATTTATTTTGGTAAATGTGTCTATGAATAGTCAATACAATGCCTCAATATAAATGAATATTACCATTTTGAACAATTTAATTACTATTATTAGAATTATTATAAGTATAAAAATCGCTATCATTTTAGCATGGAATATGAGACTCTCATGCTCCATGCTTCATTACATCCACACAACAATTCTGCATAATAAGTATTATCATCAACATTTCATGGGTGAAAAAACTGAGGCTAACACATTTAGATAACTGGTTTATGATTACATGGCTAGTAAAGATGCATCACACTAATTTAGGCTTTATGATTTCAGAATTGTACTCTTTCCACTGCACATTCTATTACTCTGTAAATACTTGGCTTGTTTTCATTTAGTTCTTTAATTTTATTCATGTGGTGATGGCTTAAAGCTTCATTTAAAGGAAGCTTAAAAAAATTCATTTAACCAAAAGCTCCCAAGAATTAAAAATGTCATGGAGCTAATGTAGACATGGATATCATTAGTTAATGGGTAACCATATATTTTCCACTCTAGTGAGATAACAATCAGAGTATTTTTCTAAGTTTTAGTCTCTGAGTATTAAAAAGGACTTTGTTAAAATAGAAATATTTAGACAAAAGTGATCAAAAGTCTGGATCAGGTCACCTTAAGATAAATATTAGAAAACTGAGGAAACAAATGGAGATTCGAACACTGAGCTATGATATAATGAATGGTTTAAAGTATTTAGTAGAATATAGAAAAGCCCTTTAAAGCCTGGTCTTAGCCTAGCACTGCAGCTCCTGGGATATCTGTCTATCTATCATCTATCTATCTATCTATTTAGATATAAATTTGAAGATTTTTTAACTTAAAGATTTTGAGAAATAGAACATAATCAGCACCATAGAAGATCTGTTTATGATAACAATCTAGCCCCTTCTCCAAGTTTGTTAATATTCTCTCTTATTTAATGTAACATTGTGCAAATATACCACTGCTGATATGCCGTTATGAATGAAATAACTATAATCATCTGTTTTCATATCCTGGTGAAAATATTCATTTAGTTCCATGTTGTATTTCCAGGAATGGAAAAATTTTTTTTTAATTTTTAATTTTTCTAAATATTGTCCAACCTACCTCAAATGTTTTTATTATGGGCACTGTCATTCTTTCACATTCTTGCAAGACATTTTTACTGTTTCCCAATATGGTAAGTGTGTAATAGTATGCCATTCTAGGTTTTAATTTATTTTTAATTTAATTTAATTTAATTCCAGATTCATAATAAAGATAAACAGTTTTTACCTATGAGTGGCCATTTGGATTACCCTTTCTGTAAAGTACATGCTTCAATCTTTTGATATCTTAACATTGTGTCATACTGACTTCTTTAAGAATAGATTTCCTGAATGAACTTTTAGCTGTGTAGGTCTTCTCTATTTTATTTTGAACTTGCTTTCATTTCAAAAACTTTATATTTATTTTCATAATCTGCTTTTATTTTGCTTTGTCTATTGTCTATTTATTTGCAAGCAAGAGAGAGCGAGCGAGTGAGAGTGCAGGGGAGGGATAGAAAAAGAAAGGAAAAGAATCTTAAGCAGGCTCCAGGCTCAGCACAAAGCCCAACTCTGGGCTCTATTTCACAAGCCTGACATCATGACCTGAGCCAAAAAGAAAGAAATAAAATAAAATTAAGGTGTTAAAAAAAAGGAAAAAGAATTGGAGGTTTAATTAAGTGAGCCACCCAGGCACCCCTGTGGTATCTTAAATTGGCTGTCATATCTTTAAAGTTCTAGAGTATCCATTTGGTTCATTTATAAAATCTTTCTCAATATCATTTTTTAGTTTCAGTTTTTTGTTCAATATGCTTCCCCTCTCATTTCTTTGAGCAGAGTAATCAAGCCATTTTACAATCTTTATTGATCATTTTAATATCATACTTAATCCCATTTTGTCTATCAAATCTTGTTAATGGTTTTTCTTTGTGTGCTTTGTTACATTTTGGTATGTTCAAGACATTATATTTGAAACTCTTATTGAGTAGGAATAATTAAGAGCTATAATAATGGTATGGTCCTCCTTGGCAGGATTTTCTCTTATATCTGAGACTCTACAAGACAATCATACTCCAAATTCAGTGGTTGACGTTCTCAGTTTACACAGAAGGCAAGGTAGGCTCTAGTCTTATTTCTGCTTCTCCTTGTGCTTTGGGGATCTCAACTTAAATTTGGGTTGTACCAAAGTCCTCAAATTTGATTGCTGCTGGATTTTGAATTTTTTTTCTCTAGTATCAAGTGTCTATTAAAAACACAGCTCAGTGTGTTTTAGCAGTTTCTAATGCTCTCATAGCTAAAATGGCTTCAGGGCATATATCTCTAGGCTCTCATTGTGTTTCGTATTGGCCCAGTAATCCCTCACTTATTTTTATAATCATTCTGATATTTTTAACTTTAAAAGCTATTTTGTCTGGATTTTTAAGTTGTCTTAAGTAGGAGTTTTTAGATCACCATTACTAGAAGCAACAACAAATATACATGAAAATATCTGCAGTAGTTTATCACATCTTTATGGCTTTGAACTTCCATAAGCCGAGGCATCCTTCTCTAATCACTTAGGCAAACTCCAAGTTACCCTTTAAAACAACACAAGAATTGCTTCATTTAAGAACATGTTCAGGGATGACTCTTGCCCACTGTCCTTACCAACATTCCCACACACTCTTTGCTACCCACACCTTGTTTATGAACTTTCATTAGGTATATCAGCGGGACCAGAATTTTGCTCTATTGTATTTTTGTCCTTTAGAGCTTTAATTAAATATGAATTCCATAGAAATTCTGTCCCTTTTCTTTCAAACCTGGGTTAGTTATTTCTTCTCATTCTTTGTCAGAAGTTACTTTATTAGAGAAATGTATGGCTCTATTGTGACTTTGGAGCCTTTACAGTTTTTTGACTGGAAAAATCACCCATCCCTGAGATTTTTACGCAGCTTCCTGGCTGATATTATTCAGAAATCTGTTCAAAACAGACTTTTTCAGGGAGGCCCTTTCAGACCACTCAGTTACAAAACCTCTTCTCAATCACTGCTCTTATTAAAATGTGCTTATTTAGTTCAAATATGCATCACTATTAAAGAAAAACCAGTACGATTTTTTTTCTTTTTAAAGATGGCTTACCTATTATCTATCTCTCCCATTAAAATGATTCCTCTGGGCTGGGGTTTTGTTGTGCTCATCTTAGGCCAGGCATTCAATAAATTGTCTCTGAATGATCGAATTGTTTGACTCCCTTGCTAGATTCTCAACTTCATGAGGCCAAGGATTGTTCTATTCAGTCCTTTATCCTCAATGTCTGTTATATTCAATGTGCAATATTTGAATAAATTTAAATAAATTCCTATTTATTTTATACATTTATAAATTTAAATAAATTCCTATTTATTTATTATTAAAGAAATTCCTCTTACAAACAGTATGTTTTGAAGGTTGGTAGCAGGAAAGTGTTGTACTACATGGAAGTAATCAGAAAATGTGATCTAAAAGTCTGCTTTCAAGGGCGCCTGGGTGGCTCAGTGGGTTAAAATTCTGCTTTCAAGAAGCTATAACAGTAAGTACTGAGCATTAGCTATTATATGCTATGGATGAATAACTGAAATCTACATTTGAAACTAATGGTACACTATATGTTAACTAATTGAATTTTAAAAAGTTAATTTAAAAAAACCCACTATTTTATAAAACAATATTCCCAACAGGCTCTTTTGCTTTAAAATACTCACTTTGTAATGAGAGTCTTTACTTTAGTCTAGCCAATTCTTACACCACTGTTTATCCCTTCCCTGCTTTATCCCTTCCCAGTATCAATAAAGGCTCACTTGGTTTACCTAGAAGCCATGAGAAAGCTTGTAATAGACCTGGCTGGTTTTCACCAGCAATTTGACCACCATGTGCACAGGGAAGTCTATTGATAAAGGCTTTATTGCAATAAGTTGCAAATACATGGATGATTTTGAATTCTCTTTCTTGAGGTCTTGTTTCATGATAATAAATTTAGGGTGGCTTATTGGAATGGATGTTATTAACATATCTTCATAGTTATAAGTACATGGAATTGTAAAATACATTAATGAATGTGGCATTACTGACAACCGTCCTCATTTTGAAATCAAATTACAGTGTACTAAGATGAGGAAGCAAAGCAGATTTGGGATTATGAGTGAAATAATTTTAAAAAGTCTTAGGGGTATGATCAGACTATTGGGTTATTCAGTAGAAAAATGTCAACTGATTGAGATTCTGTGTTCCCTGATTTCAGAGAGAAGTTAAGATAAATAAGTAACACGAGGAGACTAGGAAGCCTAACATAAGTGATACTTTTGTGCCAGGGTGTGTATACATCTGTTTATCTTCTTGCTTTACCACTAAGGTTGCTCCTAGAGGAGAGTTTAAATATGTGTTGGAGCTAATCTCTGTGGATTACACAAGAAACCACATCCTACAGCTCTCCCTGAAACACCACTTATGATTTCAATATAATTTGGTTTTTGCATTTTTAGAAATAACAAAATACTTTGCAAACTCATCTACTTTATTACCACCACAAGTGAGTCAGCTGACTCCACATTTTATCACAATGACAGTCACAGAGGAATGGAGGAATGAGTAGAGTTATCAATATATGTGCTTTTAAGAAGTATGACAGGGTACCAGCTATTTCCAGGAACCAAAACATGGGTCAGCAGCTGTGCAGGAAAAGTGATGGAATAAATGACTCATTTCAGAGGAGTTCTATAACATATTAGTTCTATAATGGATCTTCAGCACCCAATTACCCGCTTTGATCTAAAGATAAGGATTTACAGTTAATATCCCATTTATGATTTGACTGGTAGGGTCTGAATCATTTTTACTATTGTTTTGACTATTACTTGAAACCTATAGTAGTACTTGGGATATGTGTTGTGTATTCTGTGCTATTTTGAGATTAGATAACTTCTGTCTCAAACTCCTGTTAATTTGTTTGTTTTGTTTATTTGATAGTGGTTTCAGTAAATAGATATATCTGAAAAATTGCAAAGCCACTATTAAAAGAAGTTATTATGATATATAGCATGGAATTGCACATTCCTCCTTTGAATCCGACAGAGCTTCACCATATCCTTAACAACTTGGGAAAAACATGCTATTATTTTTCTTCATAAAATTTCTCCTGTTAGGCTGTGATGGTTGTCATCAGCAGTAACTCCTCTGAAGGCTTTGTCAAAAGAGTTGAAAAAATTGGAAAGGTGTGAATGAAGCTGTTTGCTGAATATAAAGAAAAGAGCATTGAAGTACAATTCACACTCTTACTTCTCCTTCTATGCTTTCAGATGTTTGACATTTGAAAATTTTGCTTCTAGAAGAGATGCCCTATATAATTCTTACTTTAAGGAGCAAGTTGCTTTTATAATTTTTTTATTATTCTACCATTCCAGTATTTCCATTTAAATTAAATTCAATACCATTTAAAAAAAATCAAAAGTGCAGCCAGTATTCAATTCCTGGGCTAAATAATTTTAGAAAGCTTTGTGTTATTGAACCTACAGGGTTTTTCTGTAGTTTTAACTCTTTCTTTCTGTGATTTTTCCCATTAGTCTTGTAATATAACAGACATTGAGGATAAAGAAGGACTGAATAGAACAATCCTTGGCCTCATGAAGTTGAGAATCTAGGAAGGGAGACAAACAATTCAATCATTCAGAGACAATTTATTGAGTGTCTGGCCTAAGATGAGCACAACAAAACCCCAGCACAGAGGAATCATTTTAATGGGAGAGATAGATAATAGGTAAACCAACTTAAAAAAAATTGTACTGGTTTTTCTTTAATAGTGATGCATATTTGAACTAAATAATCACATTTTAAAAAGAGCAGTGATTGAGAAGCGGCTTTTTAACTGAGTGGTCCAAAAGTGCCTCCCTGAAAAAGTCTGTTTTGAACAGATTTCTGAATAATATCAGCTAGGAAGCTGTGTAAAAATCTCAGGGATGGGTGATTTTTCCAGTCAAAAAACTGTAAAGGCTCCAAAGTCACAATACAGCTGTAAGTTTCTCTAATAAAGTAACTTCTGACAAAGAATGAGAAGAAATAACTAACCCAGGTTTGAAAGACAAGGGACAGACTTTCTATGGAATTCATATTTAATTAAAGCTCTAAAGGACAAAAATACAATAGAGCAAAATTCTGGTCCCGCTGATATACCTAATGAAAGTTCATAAACAAGGTGTGGGTAGCAAAGAGTGTGTGGGAATGTTGGTAAGAACAGTGGGGAAGAGTCATCCCTGAACATGTTCTTAAATAAAGCAATTCTTGTGTTGTTTTAAAGGGTAAATTGGAGTTTGCCTAAGTGATTAGAGAAGGATGCCTCGGCTTATGGAAGTTCAAAGCCATAAAGATGTGATAAACTACTGCAGATATTTTCATGTATATTTGTTGTTGCTTCTAGTAATGGTGATCTAAAAACTCCTACTTAAGACAACTAAAAATCCAGACAAAATAGCTTTTAAAATTAAAAATATCAGAATGATTATAAAAATAAGTGAGGGATTACTGGGCCAAAATACGAAATACAATGAGAGCCTAGAGATATATGCCCTGAAGCCATTTTAGCTATGAGAGCATTTGAAACTGCTAAAACACACTGAGCTGTGTTGTTAATAGACTCTTGATACTAGAGAAACAATTTTCATAATCCAGCAGCAATCAAATTTGAGGACCTTGGTACAACCCAAATTTAAGTTGAGATCCCCAAAGCACAAGGAGAAGCAGAAATAAGACTAGAGCCTACCTTGCCTTCTGTGTAAACTGAGAAAGTCAACCACTGAATTTGGAGTATGATTGTCTTGTAGAGTCTCAGATATAAGAGAAAATCCTGCCAAGGAGGACCATACCATTATTATAGCTCTTAATTATCCCTACTCAATAAGAGTTTCAAATATAATGTCTTGAACATACCAAAATGTAACAAAGCACACAAAGAAAAACCATTAACAAGATTTGATAGACAAAATGGGATTAAGTATGATATTAAAATGATCAATAAAGATTGTAAAATGGCTTGATTACTCTGCTCAAAGAAATGAGAGGGGAAGCAAATTGAACAAAAAACTGAAACTAAAAAATGATATTGAGAAAGATTTTATAAGTGAACCAAATGGATACTCTAGAACTTTAAAGATATGACAGCCAATTTAAGATACCACAGGGGTGCCTGGGTGGCTCACTTAATTAAACCTCCAATTCTTTTTCCTTTTTTTTAACACCTTAATTTTATTTTATTTCTTATATTTTGGCTCAGGTCATGATGTCAGGGTTGTGAAATAGAGCCCAGAGTTGGGCTCTGTGCTGAGCCTGGACCCTGCTTAAGATTCTTTTCCCTTCTTTTTCTATCCCTCCCTGCGCTCTCACTTGCTCACTCTCTCTTGCTTGCAAATAAATAAATAAATAGATAGATAATAGACAAAGCAAAATAAAAGCAGATTATGAAAATAAATATAAAGATATTGAAATGAAAACAAGTTCAAAATAAAATAGAGAAGACCTACACAGCTAAAAGTTCATTCAGAAAATCTACTATTAAAGAAGTCAGTATGACACAATGTTAAGATATCAAAAGATTGGAGCATGTACTTTACAGAAAGTGTAATCCAAATGGCCACTCATATATAAAACTGTTTATCTTTATTATGAATCTGGAATTAAATTAAATTAAAAATGAATTAAAACCTAAAATGACATACTATTACACACTTACCATATTGGGCAACAGTAAAATTGTCTTGCAAGAATGTGAAAGAATGAAAGTGCCCATAATAAAAACATTTGAGGTAAGTTGGACAATATTTAGAAAACTTAAACATAAAAATAAAGATTTGGTCCATTCCTAGAAATACAACATGGAACTAAATGAATATTTTCACCAGGATATGCAAACAGATGATTATAGCTATTTCATTCATAATGGCCGATCAGTAGTGGTCTATTTGCACAATGTTACATTAAATAAGAGAGAATATTAACAAACTAGGAGGAGGGGCTAGGTTGTTATTATAAACAGATCTTCTATGGTGCTGATTATGTTCTATTTCTCAAAATCTTTAAGTTAAAAAAGTTTTCAAATTTATATCTAGATAGATAGATGATAGATGGACATATCCCAGAAGCTGCAATGCTAGTCTAAGTCCAGGCTTTAAAGGGCTTTTCTATACTCTACTAAATACTTGAAACCATTCATTATATCATAGCTCAGTGTTCAAATCTCCATTTGTTTCCTCAGTTTCCTAATATTTATCTTAAGGTGACCTGATGCAGACTTTTGATGACCTTTGTCTAAATATTTCTATTTTAACAAAGTCCTCTTTAAGACTGAGAGACTAAAACTTAGAAAAATACTCTGATTGTTAACTCACTAGGGTGGAAAATATATAGTTACCCATTAACTAATGATATCCATGTCTACATTAGATCCATGACATTTTTAATTCTTGGGAGCTTTTGGTTAAATGAATTTTTTTAAGCTTCCTTTAAATGAAGCTTTAAGCCATCACCACATGAATAAAATTAAAGAACTAAATGAAAACAGGCCAAGTATTTACAGAGTATTAGAATGTGCAGTGGAAAGAGTACAATTCTGAAATCATAAAGCCTAAATTAGTGTGATGCATCTTTACTAGCCATGTAATCATAAACCAGTTATCTAAATGTGTTAGCCTCAGTTTTTTCACCCATGAAATGGTGATGATAATACTTATTATGCAGAGTTGTTGTGTGGATGTGATGAAGCATGATAGCTATTTTTATACTTATAATAATTCTAATAATAGTAATTAAATTGTTCAAAATGGTAATATTCATTTATATTGAGGCATTGTATTGACTATTCATAGGCACATTTACCAAAATAAATTTCATTTTACGTTACCCCCTCTGAGGATATGTATTCCCTAATTCAATATGAATCTCATTATGAATAATAATTATCATAATAAATATGCTGATTTTTCTTCTCTTTATTTTTAGGGAAGTATCCTTTACTGTTGAACATAAAGAAACTTAAGCGAGTCTGTCTTATTCAAAATTTGCATGCTGCTTTCTTATGAAACTAGATTATAGAGTTGTATGAAATAAATTCATGCAGTTAAGACATTTGGAAAACTGGGTGGGCAGTTTAGTATTTCAAAAGAAGATTTTAAATTTAAACCTTAAAACTGAGCTCTTTCAGCCTTATTTATAGACCATACTTTATGCTTCATAAGTACTCCTTCATTGTAAACTAAGTAATAGTTTTTGTCACAGTGTATATAACGAAAATGGATTTTATATTCTATTATTTCAGAGTTAGTTGCAGTTTCTACTTCCTTACTTCCTTTTTTGAAAAATAGATTAATTCTACAAAAAGTTTTTGCCAGCTTTATTGAAAAAAAATCGACATATTATAATTTGTAAATTTAAGAAATGATTTCTTATAACATTGCAAACTTTTAACATTGTGTAAATTTTGTACAATTTGATAAATCGGTATACATCTTTATTGCAATATAATCTACATAAAAATGTTAATACATCTACTATCTCGTATAGTTGCCACTGTTTTTTATGCATGTATCGTAAGGAATTTTAAGATCTACTCTCTTAGCAACTTCTATGTATATAGTATAGTAGAGATAAACTTCAGAGGTCTTGTGGGTTTTGTTCCAGACTGCCTCAATAAAGTGATTATCTCAATAAACTAAGTCAAATTATTATTATTATTTTTTTTGGTTTCCCAGTGCATATAAAAAATTATGTTTCCCAGTGCATATAAAAAATAAACACTATACTGTACTGTTCAAAAGCATTATGTTTTTAAAGAAAAACAATGTATATACCTTAAGTAAACTAGTTCTGAGTTTTCAGTGGGTCATAATTACTGATCACAGATCACCATAACAAATACAATAATAATGAAAAAACTTGAAATATTCCAAGAATTACCAACATGTGACAGAGAGACACAAAATGAACAAATGTTGTTAGAAAAATGGTGGCAGCAGACCTCTTTTATACAAGATTGCTATAAACTTTCAACTTGTAAGAATGTGATATATGCAAAGTTTAATAAAGGGAAGCACAATAAAAAAAAAGTATGTATATTTTATTAACTATGATCATCATGCTGTACATTAGATCCCCATAACTTTTTTGTATTATAGTTGCAAGTTTGTACCCTTTGACCACCTTACTCCACCCCAGGTTCACCCCTTGTCAACTCAACTCTAAGTTTCCATTAGTTTGCCTTTTCCTCAGATTCTGTATGTAAGGGATATCATAATACATAAATTAAAAAATATATAAAATCTTTGAAATATTTCACTTAGTATAACACCTTCAAGATCCATCCATGCTATTGTAAAATTAAGTATTTCTTAATTTTTCATGGGTAAGTAGTATTCCATAGTATATATTTACCATACTTATTTTATTCATTCATCCACTAATGGATACTGAAGTTATTTCCATCTCTTGCTTAGAGTTAATAATTTTATAATAAACATAAGAGTGCAGATATGTATTTGAAGAGTGACTTCGTTTCCGTTAGATATATCCCTAGAAGTGGGATTACTGAATCATATGGTAATTTTACTTTTAATAATATGAATACTCTCCATACTGGTTTCCATACAAATTTATATCCCTATCACAGTGCATAAGTTCCCCATTTTCCCCAATATTTACCAAAATGTGTTAGTTTCAATTTCTGGTAGTATATATTCTAATAGGTAGTAATATCTTGCTGTGTTTTTCAGAGGTAAACAACAACAACAACATCATAATGACTTTGCCCTGAGTTTTTTACGTTGAGCACTTTTTAATGCTCCTGTTGGTCATTTATATAACTTTTTTGAAAAAAAAAGTCTATTGAGATCCTTTTGATATTTTTTTAATTATATATTTTTTCTATTTGTATCTGTTGGTTATTAACCTCTTTTCAGATAAAAGATTTGTAAGTATTTTTTTACATTCTGTGGATTGTGTTTTCATTCTCTCTCTCTCTTTTTTTTGGCAATGCAGAAACTTTAGTTTGATGTAATACGATTTATTTATTTTTGCTCTTTTTGCTTGTGTTCTTGGTCTGGTATGCAAAAACTATTGGCAAGACCAATGTCAAGGAGAATTTTTCCTATGTTTTCCTTTAGGAAATGTAGTTTCATGCATCACCTTTAAGTCTTTAATCTATTTCAAGTTAAGCCTTATGAGTGATATAAGGTTCCAGTTTCATACTGTTTATGTGACTATTCAGTTTTAAATATCATTTATTGAACAGACTATCTTAACCCATTACATATGTTGGCCCCTGTCAAATATTAGGTGACTGTATGAAAGGATTTATTTCTGTTCTACTTGTTTATTGGTCTGTTTTTATGCCAGTATACTTTATTGTTTTGAGCATGAGGGCTTTGTAGTATAGTTTCAAATCAAGAAGTGTAATTTCTCTTCTTCATTCTTTCTCAGAACTGCTTTGATTATTTGTTGTCTTTTATGGTCTCATATAAATTTTAGGATTCTTTACTTACTTCTGTAAAAGATAATATTGGATTTTTTAAAGATTTTTAATTTATTTATTTGACAGAGAGAGATGACAAGCAGGCAGAGAGGCAGGCAGACAGAGAAGAGGAAGCAGGCTTCCTGCTGAGCAGAGAGCCTGATGCGGGGCTCGATCCCAGAACCCTGGAATCATGACCTGAGTCAAAGGCAGCGGCTTAACCCACTGAGCCACCCAGGCGCCCCTAACATTGGATTTTTGATAGGAATTGGATTTACAGATGGTTTTCGGTAGTATGGACATTTTAACAATGTTAATTCTTACCATTCATAAATATGAGCTATCTTTCCATTTGTGTCTCCTTCAATTTCTTTATCAATGTCCTAGTTTATGGAGTACAGATCTTTCATCTTCTTAGTTAAATCTATTCCTATTTTATTATTTTTGATGCTATTGTGAATTAGATTGTTTTCTTTATTTTTTCAGGTAGTTCATCATTAGAGTGTTAAAATGCTCCTGTCTTTTGCTTACTTTGGCTTACTTTGGATGATATGAAAAACAGGGAAGCATTCCATATTTAAAAAAATGAAACAAAACAAAATTCTTGTCTTTTATATATTGATCTTGTATTTGGCGGCTTTACTAAATTTGTTTATTCAAATTTTTTTGTGAAGTTTTTAGGATTTTTTAACATGTAAGTTCATGTTATCCAAAAAAAGAAAATTTTACTTCTTCTTTTTTTTTTTGGAGTCTCATTTCTTTGTGTTCCTTGTTTCTCTGGCTAGGACATCCAGTACTATGTCAAATGAGATTAGTGAAAGTGGACACACTTGTCTTTTTTCTGATCTTTAAGGGGAAAACTTTCAAACTTTTTTGATTGAATATGAGATTAGCTCTGGGCTTGCAATATGTGGTTTTTCTTTAATGGATTTTTTAAATTATTTTTTTAAAATTTTTTATAAACATATAATGTGTTTTTATCCCTAGGAGTACAGGTCTGTGAATCACCAGGTTTACACATTTCACAGCACTCACCACAGCACCTGCCCTCCCCAATGTCCATACCCCCACCATCCTCTCCCAACACACCTCCCCCCAGCAACCCTCAGTCTGTTTTCTGAGATTTAGTCTTTTATGGTTTGTCTCCCTCCCAATCCCATCTTCTTTTATTTTTCTTTTTGTACTCCCGAAACCGCCTATGTTGCATCTCTACTTCATCATATCAGGGAGATCATAGGATAGTTGTCTTTCTCAGATTGATTTATTTCGCCAAGCATAATACCCTCTAGTTCCATCCACGTCATCACAAATAGCAGGATTTCATTTCTTTTGATGGCTGCATAGTATCCCATTGTACATATATACCACATCTTATTTATTGATTCATCTGTTGAAGGACATTTAGGTTCTTTCCATAGTTTAACTATTGTGGACATTGCTGCTATAAACATTTGGGTGCATGTGCCCCTTCAGAATGCCACGTTTGTATCTGTAGGGTATATACCCAGTACTACAATCACTGGGTCATAGGCTAGTTCTATTTTCAGCTTTTTGAGGCACCTCCACGCTGTTTTCCAGAGTGGTCGCACCAGCTTGCATTCCCACGTACAGTGTAGGAGGGTTGCCCTTTCTCCACATCCTCGCCAGCATCTGTCATTGACTGACTTGTTCATTTTAGCCATTCTGAAAGGTGTGAGGTGGTATCTCATTCTGGTTTTGATTTGTATTTCCCTGATGCCGAGTAATGTGGAGCATTTTTTCATGTGTCTGTTGGCCATTTGGATGTATTCTTTGCAGAAATGTCTGTTCATGTCCTCTGCCCATTTCTTCATTCGATTATTTGTTCTTAGGGTGTTGAGTTTGATAAGCTCTTTATAGATTTAGGATACTGGTTCTTTACCTGGTATGTCATTTGCAAATATCTTCTCCCAGATAACTTCTGACAGTCATCTTTTGGCTTTGTTAACTGTTTCCTTTGCTGGGCAAAAGGTTTTTGATCTGATGAAATCCCAAGAGTTCATTCTTGCCCTTGCTTCCCTTGCCTTTGGCGATGTTCCTCGGAAGAAGCTGCTGCTGAGGTCAAAGAGGTTGCTACCTGTTCTCTCCTCAAGGATTTTGATGGATTACTTTCTCACATTATGCTTCTTCATCCATTTCCAGTCTATTTTCATGTATGGTGTAAGGAAATGGTCCAATTTCATTTTTCTGCATGTGGCTGTTCAATTTTCCCGACCCTAAGGCCAGAGGCTCCTTCTCTACTCTGGGGGCGGCATGCTGTGCCTTCCCCCATGTGCTCCTGAGGAGCGCGGTGACAGACGTGTGCGACCATGCTTCTTTCTCAGACAGAGGGGATGCTAGGGAAAAAGTATTTCGCTCCATGCGGGTATCTTCCACCGTGCTGCGGAGACTAGCTCAGGCAAGCAGCAGCAGCATCCACAAACCCAACTGTGATTTCCCAACGAATGCTGTGCTTTCCCAGGGGAGATGCCCAGGCAAAGAGGCTTTCGCTGTATGCGGGTTTCTCCCACCGCAAGACTGGGCTCAGGCAAGCAGCAGCAGCCCGCAGATCATTTCTCAGCGAATGCTGTGCTTCGCAGAGGCTTTGGCTTGGAGCGAACAGCACTTCGCCGCTGCTTCCTCAGCAAGGCTTCAGTCGCGTTAGGGAAGAAGAGCTGCAGGAGAGCTGGTGCCTCTTGGGCCTTGCTTTCCCGGGCTCCATGTTCGCGTCCTGGGTTCACCCTGCCAGGCCAAACTAAGCAGACACAGCCACAACCGTGAAGTAGCGTGCATAGCCTAGGGTGGCACTCTATGCACACTACCATCTCCCGGTTTAGGCATCGCTAGGCCTTTTACTCTAGCGCTCAGGCGGACTCGGGGACTAGGCCAGTGCTTTCCCCACCAGAAAGGAGAGGTGACAGGATCCCTGCACACCACTGTGTGCACTGAATAGGGAGCTTTGGGGGACTGTCCCCACTCCTTCCCCTTAAACCCCATGCCTCCTCCAAGCTTCCACATCGTGGAGGAAGAAGGCATCTGATGGCAAGTTCTTTCTGGGAGTTGTTTCTCGAGTTCAGGGTAGGCACCTGGTAGCAAGCCCATGTCTGCCCCAGGGACAGGTGGCCAAGGAGCTGCTGTCTCCTTGAGCCCAAAGGTCAGGACCGGCATGCTTTCTTCCCAGACTCCTTCCTCAGAGTGGAGCCCTTTCCCCTGCCCTAATCTACCCGTCCTGTCTCTTAGCGGCCAGACTTCCTTCGCTCTGCAGTGACAGACGTGTCCCTTTCCTTAAGGTTCTTTCCACAGGTGCCACCGCGCTTCTCTCTCAGGCACAGGGGATGCCCAGGCAAAGAGGATTTAGCTCCATGCGGGTTTAGTCCACCGTGCTGTGGAGACTAGCGGAGGCAAGCAGCAGGCAGCATCCCACAGACCCAACTCTGATTTCCCAAAGAATGCTGTGCTTTCCCAGAAGGGATGCCCCGGCAAAGAGGCTTTCACTCTATGCGGGTTTCTCCCATCGTGCAGGGAATACTAGGCTAAGGCAAGCAACAAAAGCAGCCCACAGAATCGACTTTGATTTCCCAGCGACTGCTCTGCTTTTGAGAGGTTTTCAGCTTGGCGCGAATCGCACTTCGCTGCTGCTTCCTCAGCAAGGCTTTGGTTGTTCGCTCTATCGCAGCAGGGAAGAAGAGCCGCGGGAGAGCTGGTGCCTCTTGGGCCTTGCTTTCCCGGGCTCCAAGTTCGCGCCCGGGGTTCACCTTGATAAGCCGAAGAAGCAGACACAGTCACAGCCCTGCAGCAGCGATCCTGGCCTAGCATGGCACTCTATGCCTATTACCACCTCCTGGTGACGGTAAAGCTTTGCTTTTTGCTCAGGCGCTCAGGGAGACTCGGGGACTAGGCCAGTGCCTTCACCACAGGAGAGAGGAGGCGACAGGATGCATGCACACGGCCCGTGCACCGGGATGGGGAACTGTGGGGGACTGTCACCACTCCTTCCCCGGCACACCCCCTGCCAGCCACAACGCTGCCACATCTTGGTGGAACACGGCATCTGACTGCCCGTTTCTCCATGGGGTTGTTTCTGCAAGTTGCGGGTATGGCACCTGGGGGCAAGCCCAAGTCTGCCCTTGGGACAGGTGGCCAAGGAGATGCTGTCCCCTTGGGACTAGAGGCACAGGACAGGCCCGCCTTCTGCCCAGACTCCTTCCTCAGAGGATAGCACGCGCCCCTGCCCTAGTTGTCCCCACATGTCTCCTTAGCAGCGAGGCTTCCATCTCTCCCCACAGGGAGCGGGTGACAATTGTCTTGCTACCGGCCTGCTGTTCGTGCCATGGCATGCTATCCTGCTTCCCGAGCGTTTCCCGAATCCAAGGCCAAGTGCTCCTTCTCTTCTCCGGAGGATGCTGTGCTTTCCCAGAAGGGATGCCCCGGCAAAGAGGCTTTCGCTCTATGCGGGTTTCTCCCATCGTGCAGCGAATACTAGGCTAAGGCAAGCAAGAAAAGCAGCCCACGGAATCGACTTTGATTTCCCAACGACTGCTCTGCTTTTGTAGAGGTCTTCAGCTTGGCGCGAATCGCACTTCGCTGCTGCTTCCTCAGCAAGGCTTTGGTCGTTCGCTCTATCGAAGCAGGGAAGAAGAGCCGCGGGAGAGCTGGTGCCACTTGGGCCTTGCTTTCCCGGGCTCCAAGATCGCGCCCGGGGTTCACCTTCTAAGCCGAAGTAAGCAGACACAGTCACAGCCCTGCAGCAGCGATCCTGGCCTAGCATGGCACTCTATGCCTATTACCACCTCCTGGTGACGGTAAAGCTTTGCCTTTTGCTCAGGAGATCAGGCAGACTCGGGGACTAGGCCAGTGCCTTCACCACAGGAGAGAGGAGGCAACAGGATGCATGCACACGGCCCGTGCACCGGGATAGGGAACTGTGGGGGACTGTCACCACTCCTTCCCCAGCACACCCCCTGCCAGCCCCAACGCTGCCACATCTTGGTGGAACACGGCATCTGACTGGCCGTTTCTCCATGGGGTTGTTTCTGCGGGTTGCGCTTATGGCACCTGGGGTTAAGCCTGTCTTCCCTTCCACAGGTGGCAAACGAGATGCTGTCCCCTTGGGACCAGAGGCACAAGACAGGCCTGCCTTCTGCCCAGACTCCTTCCTCAGAGGATAGCACGCGCCCCTGCCCTAGTCGTCCCCTCATGTCTCCTTAGGAGCCAGGCTTCCATCTCTCCGCACAGGGAGCGGGTGACACTTGTATTGCCACAGGCCGCTGTGCCTGCCAGGGCCGGCTCTCCTGTTTAGCAACCGTTTCCAGATCAGAAAGCCAACGGCTCCTGCTCTTCTCCCTGGGCAGCGTGATGCACCTTCCACAGACATGCTCCTGGGGAGTGCAGTGATAGATGTGTCCCTTTCCTTAAGGCTCTTTCCACAGGCGCAACCGCGCTTCTCTCTCAGGCAGAGGGGTTCTAGGGCAAAGGATTTCGCTCCATGCGGGTATCTTCCACCATGCTGCGGAGACTAGCTCAGGCATTAAGCTGCAGCATCACACACATGTGATTCGGATTTCCCAACGAATGCTGTGCTTTCCTAGAGGGGATGCCCGGGCAAAGGGGTTTCGCTGTATGCGGGTTTCTCCCACCGCTTGACTGGGCTTAGGCAAGCAGCAGAAGAGACAGTAGAACCGACTCTGATCTCCCAGCAACTGCTATGCTTTCCCAGAGGTTTTCAACTTGGCGTGAACCGCACTACGCTGATCTCCTCAGCAAGGCTTTCGTCGTTCGTTCTGTCGCGGCAGGGAAGAAGAACAGCGGGAGAGCTGGTGCCTCGTGGGGCTTGCTTTCCCGGGCTCCAAGTACACACCCGGGTTTCAACTTGCTAAGCCGAACTAAGCAGACACAGTCACAGCCCGGCAGCAGCTTGCGTGGCCTAGCATGGCACTCTATGCCTATTACCATCTCCTGGGGGTAGGTAAGGCTTTGCCTTTCACTCCGGCGCTCAGGCAGACTCGGGGACTAGGCCAGTGCCTTCAGCACAGGAGAGAGGAGGCGACAGGATCCCTGCACACGCCCCGTGCACTTGGATGGGGAACTGTGGGAGATAGTCTCCACTCCTTCCCCGGCACACCCCGTGCCATTCACATCGCTGCCACATCTTGGTGGATGACGGCATCTGACTGCCCGTTACTCCATGGGGTTGATTCTGCGAGTTGCGTGTATGGCACCTGGTGGCAAGACCAAGTTTGCCGTTGGGACAGGTGGCCAAGGAGATGCTGTCCCCTTGGGACTAGAGGCACAAGACAGGCCTGCCTTCTGCCCAGACTCCTTCCTCAGAGTGAAGCTCATGCCCCTGCTTTAGTCATCCCCTCATGTCTCCTTAGCATCCAGGCTTCCATCTCTCCGCACAGGGAGCGGGTGACACTTGTCTTGCCACCGGCCCGCTATTCGTGCCATGGCAGGCTATCCTGCTTCCCGAGCGTTTCTCGTCCCCAAGGCCAAGGGCTCCTTCTCTTCTCCGGGGGCGGCATGCTGCGCCTTCCCCACACTTGGTCCTGGTGAGCGCGCTGACAGACGTGTGCAACCACACTTCTCTCTCATGCAGAGGGGTGCTAGGGCAAAGAGGATTTCGCTCCATGCGGGTATCTTCCACCGTGCTGCGGGAGTAGCTCAGGCAAGCAGCAGCAGTATCCCCAAACCCAACTCAGATATCCCAACCAATGCTGTGCTTTCCCAGAGGAGATGCCCTGGCAAAGAGCCTTTCGCTGTATGCGGGTTTCTCCCACTGTGAGATTGGCTCAGGCAACCAGCAGCAGCAGCCCATAGTACCGACTCTGATTTTCAGCGAATGTTGTGTTTTCACAGAGGTTTTGGGCTTGGAGCGAACCGCACTTCATTGCTGCTTCCTCAGCTAGGCTTCGTTCGCTTCAGGGAAGAAGAGCTGCGGGGGAGCTGGTGCCTCTTGGGTCTTGCTTTCCTGAGCTCCAAGGTCGCACCCGGGGTCCACCTTGCTAAGCCGAACTAAGCAGACACAGTCACAGCCCTGCAGCAGCTTGCGTGGCCTAACATGGCACTCTATGCCTATTACCATCTCCTGGGGTAGTTAAGGCTTTGCCTTTTGCTCTGGCGCTCAGGGAGATTCGGGGTGTAGGCCAGTGCCTTCAGCACAGGAGAGAGGTGGCGATAGGATCTCTGCAAATGGCCCGTGCACTTGGATGGGGAACTGTGGGGGACAGTCTCCACTCCTTCCCAGTAACACCCCCTGCCACCCACATCGCTGCCACATCTTGGTGGAACACGGCATCTGACTGCCCGTTTCTCCATGGGGTTGTTTCTGCGAGTTGCGGGTATGGCACCTGGGGGCAAGCCCAAGTCTGCCCTTGGGACAGGTGGCCAAGGAGATGCTGTCCCCTTGGGACCAGAGGCACAAGACAGGCCTGCCTTCTGCCCAGACTCCTTCCTCAGAGGATAGCACGTGCCCCTGCCCTAATCATCCCCTCATGTCTCCTTAGCAGCCAGGCTTCCATCTCTCCGCACAGGGAGCGGGTGACACTTGTTTTGCTACCGGCCTGCTGTTCGTGCCATGGCAGGCTATCCTGCTTCCCGAGCGTTTCCCGACCCCAAGGCCTAGGACTCCTTCTCTTCTCCGGAGGCGGCGTGATGCGCCTTCCACACACTTGCTCCTGGGGAGCGCGGTGACCGACGTGTGCAACCACGCGTCTCTCTCAGGCAGAAGGGATGCTAGGGCAAAGAGTATTTCGCTCCATGCGGGTTTCTTCCACCGTACTGCGGAGACTAGCTCAGGCAAGCAGCAGCAGCATCCCCAAACCCAAATCACATTTCCCAACGAATGCTGTGATTTCCCAGGGTAGATGACAAGGCAAAGAGGTTTTCTCTGTATGCGGGTTACTACAGCCACGAGACTGGGCTCAGGCAAGCAGCAGTAGCCCGCAGAACATTTCCAGCGAATGCTGTGCTTTCTCAGAGGCTTTGGCTTGGAGCGAACAGCAATTCGCCGCTGCTTCCTCAGCAAGGCTTCAGTCGCGTCAGGGAAGCAGAGCTGCAGGAGAGCTGATGCCTTTTGGGCCGTGCTTTAACGGGCTCCATGTTCGCCTCCTGGGTTCACCCTGCCAGGCCGAAATAAGCAGACACAGCCACAACCCTGCAGTAGCGTGCGGAGCCTAGGATGGCACCCTATGCACACTACCATCTCCCGGTGTAGGCATCGCTTGGCCTTATACTCTGGCGCTCAGGCGTTCTCGCGGACTAGCCCAGTGCTTTCCCCACAGGAAAGGAGACGTGACAGGATCCCTGCACACCGCCCGTGCATTGAATAGGGAGCTTTTGGGGAAGTCCTCACCCCATCACCCTAAACTCCATGCCACCTCCAAGCTTCCACATCCTGAAGGAAGACGGCATCTGACTCCTTGTTATTTCAGGGAGCTGTTTCTGCGAGTTTAGCGTAGGCTCCAGGTGGCTAGCGCATGTCTGCCCCAGGGACAGGTGGCCAAGGAGCTGCTGTCTCCTTGGGCCCAGAGGCTCAGGACAGGCATGCTTTCTGCCCAGACTCTTTCCTAAGAGTGGAGCACGCGCCCTGCCTTACACATCCCCTCCTTTCTCTGTAGCAGACAGGCCTCCGTCTCTCTGCACAGGGAGCAGGTGGCACTTGTATTACCACCGGCCGCTATGCCTGCCAGGTCCGGCTCTCCTGTTTCGCAACCGTTTCCAGACCAGAAAGCCAACGACTCCTGCTCTTCTCCTTGGGCAGCGTGCTGCAACTTCTACAGACATGCTCCTGGGGAGCGCAGTGATAGACGTGTCCCTTTCCTTAAGGTTCTTTCCAGAGGCGCAACCGCGCTTCTCTCTCAGGCCGAGGGGTGCTAGGGCAAAGAGGATTTTGCTCCATGCGGGTATCTTCCACCGTACTGCGGAGACTAGCTCAGGCAAGCAGCAGCAGCAGCCCAAACCCAAATCACATTTCCCAACGAATGCTGTGATTTCCCAGGGTAGATGACAAAGCAAAGAGATTTTCTCTGTATGCGGGTTTCTCCAGCCGTGAGACTGGGCTCAGGCAAGCAGCAGTAGCCCGCAGAACATTTCTCAGCGAATGCTGTGCTTTCTCAGAGGCTTTGGCTTGGAGCGAACAGCACTTCACCGCTGCTTCCTCAGCAAGGCTTCAGTCGCGTCAGGGAAGCAGAGCTGCGGGAGAGCTGGTGACTTTTGGGCCTTGCTTTCCCGGGCTCCATGTTCGCTTCCCGGGCTCACTGTGCCAGGCTGTATTAAGCAGACACAGCCACAACACTGTAGTAGCGTGCGGAGCCTAGGATGGCACCCTGTGCACACTATCAACTCCCGGTGTAGGCATCGCTTGGCTTTTTACTCTGGCGCTCAGGCGTTCTCGCGGACTAGCCCAGTGCTTTCCCCACAGGAAAGGAGACGTGACAGGATCCCTGCACACCGCCCGTGCACTGAATTGGGAGCTTTCGGGGACTGTCTTCACCCCATCCCCTTAAACCCCATGCCACCTCCAAGCTTCCACATCCTGAAGGAAGACGGCATCTGACTCCCTGTTATTTCAGGGAGCTGCTTCTGCGAGTTCAGCGTAGGCTCCAGGTGGCTAGCGCATGTCTGCCCCAGGGACAGGTGGCCAAGGAGCTGCTGTCTCCTTGGGCCCAGAGGCTCAGGACAGGCATGCTTTCTGCCCAGACTCTTTCCTAAGAGTGGAGCACGCGCCCTGCCTTACACATCCGCTCCTTTCTCTGTAGCAGACAGGCCTCCGTTTCTCTGCACAGGGAGCAGGTGGCACTTGTATTACCACCGGCCGCTATGCCTGCCAGGTCCGGCTCTCCTGTTTCGCAACCGTTTCCAGACCAGAAAGCCAACGACTCCTGCTCTTCTCCTTGGGCAGCGTGCTGCAACTTCTACAGACATGCTCCTGGGGAGCGCAGTGATAGACGTGTCCCTTTCCTTAAGGTTCTTTCCAGAGGCGCAACCGCGCTTCTCTCTCAGGCCGATGGGTGCTAGGGCAAAGAGGATTTCGCTCCAAGCGGGTATCTTCCACCGTGCTGCGGAGACTAGCTCAGGCAAGCAGCAGCAGCAGCCCAGACCCAAATCACATTTCCCAACGAATGCTGTGATTTCCCAGGGTAGATGACAAGGCAAAGTGGTTTTCTCTGTATGCGGGTTTCTCCAGCCGTGAGACTGGGCTCAGGCAAGCAGCAGTAGCCCGCAGAACATTTCTCAGCGAATGCTGTGCTTTCTCAGAGGCTTTGGCTTGGAGCGAACAGCACTTCACCGCTGCTTCCTCAGCAAGGCTTCAGTCGCGTCAGGGAAGCAGAGCTGCGGGAGAGCTGGTGACTTTTGGGCCTTGCTTTCCCGGGCTCCATGTTCGCTTCCCGGGCTCACTGTGCCAGGCTGTATTAAGCAGACACAGCCACAACCCTGCAGTAGCGTGCGGAGCCTAGGATGGCACCCTGTGCACACTATCATCTCCCGGTGTAGGCATCGCTTGGCTTTTTACTCTGGCGCTCAGGCGTTCTCGCGGACTAGCCCAGTGCTTTCCCCACAGGAAAGGAGACGTGACAGGATCCCTGCACACCGCCCGTGCACTGAATTGGGAGCTTTCGGGGACTGTCCTCACCCCATCCCCTTAAACCCCATGCCACCTCCAAGCTTCCACATCCTGAAGGAAGACGGCATCTGACTCCCTGTTATTTCAGGGAGCTGCTTCTGCGAGTTTAGCGTAGGCTCCAGGTGGCTAGCGCATGTCTGCCCCAGGGACAGGTGGCCAAGGAGCTGCTGTCTCCTTGGGCCCAGAGGCTCAGGACAGGCATGCTTTCTGCCCAGACTCCTTCTTAAGAGTGGAGCACGCGCCCTGCCCTACACATCCCCTCCTCTCTCCATAGCAGACAGGCTTCCGTCTCTCTGCACAGGGAGCTGGTGACACTTGTATTGCCACCGGCCGCTGTGCTTGCCAGGGCCGGCTCTCCTGTTTCGCAACCGTTTCCAGACCAGAAAGTCAACGGCTCCTGCTCTTCTCCCTGAGCAGCGTGCTGCACCTTCCACAGACATGCTCCTGGGGAGTGCAGTGATAGACGTGTGCCTTTCCTTAAGGCTCTTTCCACAGGCGCAACCGCGCTTCTCTCTCAGGCAGAGGGGTGCTAGGGCAAAGGATTTCGCTCCATGCGGGTATCTTCCACCATGCTGCGGAGACTAGCTCAGGCATTAAGCTGCAGCATCACACACATGTGATTCGGATTTCCCAACGAATGCTGTGCTTTCCTAGAGGGGGATGCCCGGGCAAAGGGGTTTCGCTCTATGCGGGTTTCTCCCACATCGAGTCTGGGCTCAGGCAAGGAGCAGAAGAGACGGCAGAACCGACTCTGATTTCCCAGCGACTGCTATGCTTTCCCAGAGGTTTTCAACTTGGCGCGAACCGCACTACGCTGCTGTCCTCAGCCAGGCTTGGTCTTTTGCTCTTTCGCGGCAGGGAAGAACAGCGGGAGAGCTGGTGCCTCGTGGGCCTTGCTTTCCCGAGCTCCAAGATCGCACCCTGGGTTCACCTTGCTAAGCCGACCTAAGCAGACACAGTCACAGCAGCAGCTTGCGTGGATCCCTGCACACGGCCCGTGCACTTGGATGGGGAACTGTGGGGGACAGTCTCCACTCCTTCCCCGGCACACCCCCTGCAACCCACATCGCTGCCACATCTTGGTGGAAGACGGCATCTGACTGCCCGTTTCTCCATGGGGTTGTTTCTGCGAGTTGCGTGTATGGCACCTGGTGGCAAGCCCACGACTCCCTTTGGACAGGTGGACAAGGAGATGCTGTCCCCTTGGGACCGGAGGCACAACACAGGCCTGCCTTCTGCCCAGAATCCTTCCTCAGAGTGGAGCTCACGCCCCTGCCCTAGTCATCCCCTCATGTCTCCTTAGCAGCCAGGCTTCCATCTCTCCGCACAGGGAGCGGGTGACCCTTGTCTTGCTACCGGCCTGTTGTTCGTGCCATGGCAGGCTATCTTGCTTCCCGAGCGTTTCCCGACCCCAAGTCCAAGGGCTCCTTCTCTTCTCTGGGGGCGGCGTGCTGTGCCTTCCCCACACTTGCTCCTGGGGAGCGCAGGGACACACGTGTGCAACCACGCTTCTCAGGCAGAAGGGATGCTAGGGCAAAGAGTATTTCGCTCCATGCAGGTATCTTCCACCGTGCTGCGGAGACTAGCTCAGCCATTCAGCTGCTGCATCCCACACATCCGATTCTGATTTCCCAACGAATGCTGTGCTTTCCCAGAGGAGATGCCCGGGCAAAGAGGCTTTCGCTGTATGCGGGTTTCTCCCACCGAGAGATTGGGCACAGGCAAGCAGCAGAAGAGCCCGCAGAACCGAATACTGATTTCTCAGCAAATGTTCTTTCGCAGAGGCTTTGGATTGAAGCGAACAGCACTTCGCCGCTGCTTCCTCAGCAAGGCTTCAGTCATGTCAGGGAAGAAGTGCTGCCGGAGAGCTGGTGCCTCTTGGGGCCTTGCTATCCCGGGCTCCAAGTTCACATCCTGGGTTCATTCTGCCAAGCTGAAATAAGCAGACACAGCCTCGACCCTGCAGCAGCGTGCGTGGCCTAGGATGGCACTCTGCTCACAATGCCATCTCTCAGCATACGCACGACTGGCCCTTTTGCTCTGGCGTTCAGGTGGACAGGGGACTAGGCCTGTGCCTTCTCCATCCTTAAGGAGACGTGAGAGACGTAATCGGTAACTGTCCCTGTTTCCCCGGGACACCCCCTGCCTCCACCAATGCTGCCACATCCTGGAGGAAGACGGCATCTGATTGCCCGTTTCTCCAGGAGGTGATTCTGCGAGTTCACGGCCGGAAGCTTGGTGGCAAGCCCACGTCTGCCCTCTGGACAGGTGGCCAAGAGATGCTTTCCACTTGGGACCAGAGGCACAGGAAAGGCCTTCCTTCTGCCCAGACTCCTTCCTCAGATTGGAGCACGTTCCCCGGCCCAATCGCCCCCTCAAGTCTCCTTAGCAGCCAGGCTTCGTCTCTCTGCACAGGGAGTGGGTGACACTTGTCTTGCCACCAGCCCGCTGTTCCTGCCAGGGCCAGCTCTCTAGCTTCGCGACCATTTCCCGCCCACAAGGCCAACGGCTCCTTCTCTTCTCCTGGGCAGCTTGCTGCACTTTCCCCAGACAGGCTCCTGGGGAGCCCAGTGACAGACATGTCCCCTTCCTTAAGGCTCTTTCCACAGGCGCAACCACGGTTCTCTCTCAGGCAGTGGGGATGCCCAGGCAAAGAGGATTTCGCCCCATGCGGGTTTATTACACCGTGCTGTTGGGTCTTGAGCAGCAGCAGCAGCAGCATCCCACAGACCCGACTCTCATTTCCCAAAGAATGCTGTGCTTTCCCAGAGGAGATGCCCAGGCAAAGACCCTTTCGCTGTATGAGGGTTTCTCCCGCCGTGCTGCGAATACTAGGCTAAGGCAAGCAGCAACAGCAGCCCACAAAAACGACTCTGATTTCCCAGTGACTATTCTTTCACAGAGGTTTTCAGCTTGGCGCGAACGGCACTTCGCTGCTGCTTCCTCAGCAAGGCTTTGGGTGTTCGCTCTGTCGCATCAGGGAAGAAGAGCTGCGGGAGAGCTGGTCCCTCTTGGGCCTTGCTTTCCCGGGCTCTATGTTGGCACGCTGGGTTCACCCTGCCAGTCCAAACAAAGCAGACACAGCGACAACGCTGCAGCAGCGTGCGTGGCCTAGGATGGCACTCAATGCACACTACATTCTCCCAGTGTAGGCAACAACCCTGTATCTGACTGACTTGTTAATTCTGGGAATGTCTTGCAGATTAATTTGCTTGCCAGAGGTGGTTCCTCTAATTGATGTCTAAGAACCCTAATTAGTTAAGAAAACTTTTTAACATTTTCATTGCTATTTATTATTATTATTATTGCTAATATCTCTATTATAAATAATTCACAAGGGCATCTTTCTGACAAAAGACAAAGAGCTGGCTACTAGTAGAAAAAGTACTTTTGACTCTGTCAGTGAAAGTGGTAAAGGGATTTGAGAAAATAAGGCAAAGCACTGGAATTATTATAGACACATTTACTTAATTTCTAATACTGTTGTTGCTTATAATTAAATAAGATGTTTTCCATGAACCACGCATTACAGCAAATATATTGTTTATACAGATTAAATTTTCATCAAAAGGGACGCCTGGGTGGCTCAGTTGGTTAAGCAGCTGCCTTTGGCTCAGGTCATGATCCCAGCATCCTGGGATCGAGTCCCACATTGGGCTCCTTGCTCGGTCGGGAGCCTGCTTCTCCCTCTGCCTCTGCCTGCCATTCTGCCTGCCTGTGCTTGCTCTCTCGCCCACTCTCTCTGATAAAGAAATAAAATCTTAAAATAAATAAATAAATTTTCATCAAAAAATTGTAAGTGTATTTTATTGTAGGATCATGATCAGCATTTTGCAGATGAGAAAAGTGAAATTTAGAAAAGTATGTCTCTTCAAATCCCTCATACAATATCTGGCCTAGATAGAAGGATATACTATCACAATTGAGGAAGATAATTGAGATTACTTAAAATGATAAACTTTATAGGGTTTTTAAAAGTTTGCCACAGATTCAGATTCTTTTAAAATATATATCTATTTTGTGTAAAGAGAATGCACTGAGAAGTAAAAAGAAAGTGATATATCAGTGCTACCAACTAATGGCTATAATATCATCACCTTATTTATGAACAATGAAACAGTGTGCAATACTTAAATAAATTTAAATAAATTCCTATTTATTTTATACATTTATAAATTTAAATAAATTCCTATTTATTTATTATGAAAGAATTTCCTCTAACAAACAGTATGTTTTGAAGGTTGCTAGCAGGAAAGTGTTGTACTTCATGGAAGTAATCAGAAAATATGATCTAAATTTCTGCTTTCAAGGGCGCCTGAGTGGCTCAGTGGGTTAAAATTCTGCTTTCAAGAAGCTATAACAGTAAGTACTGAGCATTAGCTATTATATGCTATGGATGAATAACTGAAATCTACATTTGAAACTAATGGTACACTATATGATAAGTAATTGAATTTTAAAAAGTTAATAAAAAACCACTATTTTATAAAACAATATTCCCAACAGGCTCTTTTGCTTTAAAATACTCACTCTGTAATGAGAGTCATTACTTTTGTCCAGCAAATTCTTACATCACTGTTTATCCCTTCCCTGCTTTATCCCTTCCCAGTATCAATAAAGGCTCACTTGGGTTACCTAGAAGCCATGAGAAAGCTTGTAATAGATCTGGCTGGTTTTCACCAGCAATTTGACCACCATGTGCACAGGGAAGTCTATTGATAAAGGCTTTATTGCAATAAATTGCAAATACATGGATGATTTTGAATTCTCTTTCTTGAGGTCTTGTTTCATGATAATAAATGTAGGGTGGCTTTTTGGAATGGATGTTATTAACATATCTTCATAGTTCTAAGTACATGGAATTGTAAAATAGATTAATGAAAGTGGCATTACTGACAACCGTCCTCATTTTGAAATCAAATTACAGTGTACTGAGCTGAGGAGGCAAAGCAGATTTGGGATTATGAGTGAAATAATTTTAAAAAGTCTTAGGGGTATGATCAGACTATTGGGTAATTCAGTAGAAAAATATCAACTGATTGAGATTCTGTGTTCCCTGATTTCAGAGAGACGTTAAGATAAATAAGTAACACGAGGAGACTAGGAAGCCAAACATAAGTGATACTTTTGTGCCAGGGTGTGTATACATCTGTTTATCTTCTTGCTTTACCACTAAGGTTGCTCCTAGAGGAGAGTTTAAATATGTGTTGGAGCTAATCTCTGTGGATTACACAAGAAACCACATCCTACAGCTCTCCCTGAAACACCGCTTATGATTTCAATGTAATTTGGTTTTTGCATTTTTAGAAATAACAAAATACTTTGCAAACTCATCTACTTTATTACCACCACAAGTGAGTCAGCTGACTCCACATTTTAACACAGTGACAGTCACAGAGGAATGGAGGAGTGAGTAGAGTTATCAATATATGTGCTTTAAAGAAGTATGACAGGGTAGCAGCTATTTCCAGGAACCAAAACATGGGTCAGCAGCTGTGCAGGAAAAGTGATGGAATAAATGACTCATTTCAGAGGAGTTCTATAACATATTAGTTCTATAATGGATCTTCAGCACCCAATTACCCGCTTTGATCTAAAGATAAGGATTTACAGTTAAGATCCCATTTATGATTTGTCTGGTAGGGTCTGAATCATGTTTACTATTGTTTTGACTATTACTTGAAACCTATAGTAGTACTTGGGATATGTGTTGTGTATTCTGTGAACATGTGCTATTTTTAGATTAGATAATTCCTGTCTCGAACCCCTGTTAATTTGTTTGCTTTTGTTTATTTGATAGTGCTTTCAGTAAATGGATATATCTGAAAAATTGCAAAGCCACTATTAAAATAAGTTATTATGATATATAGCATGGAATTGCACATTCCTCCTTTGAATCCGACAGAGCTTCACCATATCCTTGACAATTTGGGAAAAACACGCTATTATTTTTCTTCATAAAATTTCTCCTGTTAGGCTGTGATGGTTGTCATCAGCAGTAACTCCTCTGAAGGCTTTGTCAAAAGAGTTGAAAAAATTGGAAAGGTGTGAATGAAGCTGTTTGCTGAATATAAAGAAAAGAGCATTGAAGTACAATTCACACTCTTACTTCTCCTTCTATGCTTTCAGATGTTTGACATTTGAAAATTTTGCTTCTAGAAGAGATGCCTTATATAATTCTTACTTAAAGGAGCAAGTTGCTTTTATAATTTTTTTTTATTATTCTACCATTCAAGTATTTCCATTTAAATTAAATTCAATATCATTTAAAAAAAATCAAAAGTGCTGCCAGTATTCAATTCCTGGGCTAAATAATTTTAGAAAGCTTTGTGTTATTGAACCTACGGGGTTTTTCTGTAGTTTTAACTCTTTCTTTCTGTGATTTTTCCCTTTAGTCACATAAGTGACTGCATATTAACAGACATTGAGGATAAAGGACTGAATAGAACAATCCTTGGCCTCATGAAGTTGAGAATCTAGCAAGGGAGTCAAACAATTCAATCATTCAGAGACAATTTATTGAGTGTCTGGCCTAAGATGAGCACAACAAAACCCCAGCCCAGAGGAATCTTTTTTTTTTTTTAAGATTTTATTTATTTATTTGACAGACAGAGATCACAAGTAGGCAGAGAAGCAGGCAGAGAGAGAGGAGGAAGCAGGCTCCCCGCTGAGCAGAGAGCCTGATGTGGGGCTCAATCCCAGGACCCTGAGATCATGACCTGAGCCGAAGGCAGCGGCTTAACCCACTGAGCCACCCAGGCGCCCTAGAGGAATCATTTTAATGGGAGAGATAGATAATAGGTAAGCCAACTTTAAAAAGAAAAAAATCGTACTGGTTTTTCTTTAATAGTGATGCATATTTGAACTAAATAAGCACATTTTAATAAGAGCAGTGATTGAGAAGAGGTTTTGTAACTGAGTGGTCCGAAAGGGCCTCCCTGAAAAAGTCTGTTTTGAACAGATTTCCGAATAATATCAGCCAGGAAGCTGCGTAAAAATCTCAGGGATGGGTGATTTTTCCAGTCAAAAAACTTAAAGGCTCCAAAGTCACAATAGAGCCATACATTTCTCTAATAAAGTAACTTCTGACAAAGAATGAGAAGAAATAACTAACCCAGGTTTGAAAGAAAAGGGACAGACTTTCTATGGAATTCATATTTAATTAAAGCTCTAAAGGACAAAAATACAATAGAGCAAAATTCTGGTCCCGCTGATATACCTAATGAAAGTTCATAAACAAGGTGTGGGTAGCAAAGAGTGTGTGGGAATGTTGGTAAGGACAGTGGGGAAGAGTCATCCCTGAACATGTTCTTTAATGAAGCAATTCTTGTGTTGTTTTAAAGGGTAACTTGGAGTTTGCCTAAGTGATTAGAGAAGGATGCCTCGGCTTATGGAAGTTCAAAGCCATAAAGATGTGATAAACTACTGCAGATATTTTCATGTATATTTGTTGTTGCTTCTAGTAATGGTGATCTAAAAACTCCTATTTAAGACAACTTAAAAATCCAGACAAAATAGCTTTTAAAGTTAAAAATATCAGAATGATTATAAAAATAAGTGAGGGATTACTGGGCCAATACGAAACACAATGAGAGCCTAGAGATATATGCCCTGAAGCCATTTTAGCTACGAGAGCATTAGAAACTGCTAAAACACACTGAGCTGTGTTTTTAATAGACACTTGATACTAGAGAAAAAAAATTCAAAATCCAGCAGCAATCAAATTTGAGGACTTTGGTACAACCCAAATTTAAGTTGAGATCCCCAAAGCACAAGGAGAAGCAGAAATAAGACTAGAGCCTACCTTGCCTTCTGTGTAAACTGAGAACGTCAACCACTGAATTTGGAGTATGATTGTCTTGTAAAGTCTCAGATATAAGAGAAAATCCTGCCAAGGAGGACCATACCATTATTATAGCTCTTAATTATTCCTACTCAATAAGAGTTTCAAATATAATGTCTTGAACATACCAAAATGTAACAAAGCACACAAAGAAAAACCATTAACAAGATTTGATAGACAAAATGGGATTAAGTATGATATTAAAATGATCAATAAAGATTGTAAAATGGCTTGAGTACTCTGCTCAAAGAAATGAGAGGGGAAGCAAATTGAACAAAACACTGAAACTAAAAAATGATATTGAGAAAGATTTTATAAGTGAACCAAATGGATACTCTAGAACTTTAAAGATATGACAGCCAATTTAAGATACCACAGGGGTGCCTGGGTGGCTCACTTAATTAAACCTCCAATTCTTTTTCCTTTTTTTAACACCTTAATTTTATTTTATTTCTTTCATTTTGGCTCAGGTCATGATGTCAGGCTTGTGAAATAGAGCCCAGAGTTGGGCTCTGTGCTGAGCCTGGAGCCTGCTTAAGATTCTTTTCCCTTCTTTTTCTATCCCTCCCTGCACTCTCACTCGCTCGCTCTCTCTTGCTTGCAAATAAATAAATAAATAGACAGATAATAGACAAAGCAAAATAAAAGCAGATTATGAAAATAAATATAAAGTTTTTGAAATGAAAACAAGTTAAAAATAAAATAGAGAAGACCTACACAGCTAAAAGTTCATTCAGGAAATCTATTATTAAAGAAGTCAGTATGACACAATGTTAAGATATCAAAAGATTGGAGCATGTACTTTACAGAAAGGGTAATCCAAATGGCCACTCATAGGTAAAAACTGTTTATCTTTATTATGAATCTGGAATTAAATTAAATTAAATTAAAAATAAATTAAAACCTAGAATGGCATACTATTACACACTTACCATATTGGGAAACAGTAAAAATGTCTTGCAAGAATGTGAAAGAATGACAGTGCCCATAATAAAAACATTTGAGGTAGGTTGGACCATATTTAGAAAACTTAAAAATTAAAAAAAAATTTGGTCCATTCCTGGAAATACAACATTGAATTAAATGAATATTTTCACCAGGATATGAAAACAGATTATTATAGTTATTTCATTCATAACGGCAGATCAGCAGTGGTCTATTTGCATGATGTTACATTAAATAAGAGAGAATATTAACAAACTGGGAGAAGGGGCTAGGTTGTTATCATAAACAGATCTTCTATGGTGCTGATTATGTTCTATTTCTCAAAATCTTTAAGTTAAAAAATTTTCAAATTTATATCTAAATAGTTAGATAGATAGATAGATAGATGATAGATTGACAGATATCCCAGAAGCTGCAATGCTAGGCTAAGACCAGGCTTTAAAGGGCTTTTCTATATTCTACTAAATACTTTAAACCATTCATTATATTATAGCTCAGAGTTCGAATCTCCATTTGTTTCCTCTGTTTTCTAATATTTATCTTAAGGTGACCTGATGCAGACTTTTGATGACCTTTGTCTAAATATTTCTATTTTAACAAAGTCCTTTTTAATACTCAGAGACTAAAACTTAGAAAAACACTCTGATTTTTATCTCACTAGAGTGGAAAATATATGGTTACCCATTAACTAATGATATCCATGTCTACATTAGCTCCATGACATTTTTAATTCTTGGGAGCTTTTGGTTAAATGAATTTTTTAAGCTTCCTTTAAATGAAGCTTTAAGCCATCACCACATGAATAAAATTAAAGAACTAAATGAAAACAAGCCAAGTAATAGAGTAATAGAATGTGCAGTGGAAAGAGTACAATTCTGAAATCATAAAGCCTAAATTAGTGTGATGCATCTTTACTAGCCATGTAATCATAAACCAGTTATCTAAATGTGTTAGCCTCAGATTTTTCACCCATGAAATAGTGATGATAATACTTATTATGCAGAGTTGTTGTGTGGATGTGATGAAGCATGGAGCATGAGAGTCTCATATTCCATGCTAAAATGATAGCTATTTTTTACTTATAATAATTCTAATAATAGTAATTAAATTGTTCAAAATGATAATATTCATTTATATTGAGGCATTGTATTGACTATTCATAGGCACATTTACCAAAATAAATTTCATTTTACTTTACCCCCTCTGAGGCTATATATTCCTTAATTCAATATGAATCTTATTATGAATAATAATTATCATGATAAATATGCTGATTTTTCTTCTATTTATTTTTAGGAAAGTATCCTTTACTGTTGAACATAAAGAAACTTAAGCAAGTCTGTCTTATTCAAAATTTGCATGCTGCTTTCTTATGAAACTAGATTAGAGTTGTATGAAATAAATTCATGCAGTTAAGACATTTATGTTTGGAAAACTGGGTGGTCAGTTTAGTATTTCAAAAGAAGATTTTAAATTTAAACCTTAAAACTGAGCTCTTTCAGCCTTATTTATAGACCATCCTTCATGCTTCATAAGTATTCCTTCATTGTAAACTAACTAATAGTGTTTGTCACAGTGTGTATATAACTAAAATGGATTTTGTATTCTATTATTTCAGAGTTAGTTGCAGTTTCTACTTCCTTACTTCCTCTTTTGAAAAATAGATTAATTCTACAAAAGGTTATTTCCAGCTTTATTGAAAAATAATTGACATATTATAATTTGTAAATTTAAGAAATGATTTCTTATAACACTGCAAACTTTTAACATTGTGTAAATTTTGTACCATTTGATAAATTGGTATACATCTGCATTGCAATATAATCTACATAAAAATGTTAATACATCTACTATCTCATATAGTTGCCTCTGTTTTTTATGCATGTATTGTAAGGAATTTTAAGATCTACTCTCTTAGCAACTTTTATGTATATAGTACAGTAGAGATAAACTTCAGAGATCTTGTGGGTTTTGTTCCAGACCGCCTCAATAAAGTGATTATTTCAATAAACTAAGTCAAATCATTATTATTATTTTTTGGTTTCCCAGTGCAAATAAAAAATTATGTTTCCCAGTGCATATAAAAAATAAACACTATACTGTACTGTTCAAAAGCATTATGTCTTTAAAGAAAAACAATGTATATACCTTAAGTAAACTAGTTCTGAGTTTTCAGTGGGTCATAAATACTGATCACAGATCACCATAACAAATACAATAATAATGAAAAAACTTGAAATATTGCAAGAATTACCAACATGTGACAGAGAGACACAAAATGAACAAATGGTGTTAGAAAAATGGTGGCAGCAGACCTATTTTATACAAGATTGCTATAAACTTTCAACTTGTAAGAATGTGATATATGCAAAATTTAATAAAGGGAAGCACAATTAAAAAAGTATGTATATATTATTAACTATGACCATCATGCTGTACATTAGATCCCCAGAACTTTTTCCTATTATAGTTGCAAGTTTGTACCCTTTGACCACCTTATTCCACCCCAGGTTCACCCCTTGTCAACTCAACTCTAAGTTTCCATTAGTTTGCTTTTTCTTCAGGTTCTGTATGTAAGGGATATCGTAATACATAAATTAAAAAATATATAAAATCTTTGAAATATTTCACTTAGTATAATACCTTCAAGATCCATCCATGGTATTGTAAATGGCAGTATTTCTTATTTTTTCATGGTTAAGTAGTATTCCATAGTATATATTTACCATACTTATTTTATTCATTCATCCATTAATGGATACTGAAGTTATTTCCATCTCTTGCTTAGAGTTAATAATTTTATAATGAACATAAGAGTGCAGAGATGTCTTCGAATAGTGACTTCGTTTCCTTTAGCTATATCCCTAGAAGTGGGATTACTGAATCATATGGTAATTTTACTTTTAATAATATGAATAGTCTCCATACTGTTTTCCATACAAATTTATATCCCTATCACAGTGCATAAGTTCCCCATTTTCCCCAATATTTACCAAAATTTGTTAGTTTTAATTTTTTGGTAGTATTATATTCTAATAGGTAGTAATATCTTGCTGTGTTTTTCAGAGGTAAACAAAAACAACAACATAATGACTTTGCCCTGAGTTTTTTACGTTGAGCACTTTTTAATGCTCCTGTTGGTCATTTATATAACTTTTTTGAAAAAAAGTCTATTGAGATCCTTTTGCTTCTTTTTAATTATATATTTTTTTCTTTTTGTATCTGTTAGTTATTAACCTCTTTTCAGATATAAGTGTTGTAAGTATTTTCTTCCATTCTGTGGATTGTGTTTTCATTCCCTCTTTTTTTTGGCAATGCAGAAAATTTAGTTTGATGTAATACCATTTATTTATTTTTGCTTGTGTTTTTGGTCTGGTATCCAAAAAACTATTGGCAAGACCAATGTCAAGGAGAATTTTTCCTATGTTTTCCTTTAAGAAATTTAGTTTCATGCATCACATTTAAGTCTTTAATCTATTTCAAGTTAAGATTTATGAGTGATATAAGGTTCCAGTTTCATACTGTTTATGTGACTATTCAGTTTTAAATATCATTTACTGAACAGACTATCTTTACCCATTACATATGTTGGCCCCTGTCAAATATTAGGTGACTGTATGAAAGGATTTATTTCTGGACTCTCAATTCTGTTCTACTTGTTTATTGGTCTGTTTTTATGCCAGTATGCTTTATTGTTTTGAGCATGAGGGCTTTGTAGTATAGTTTCAAATCAAGAGTGTAATTTCGCTTCTTCATTCTTTCTCAGAACTGCTTTGATTATTTGTTGTCTTTTATGGTCTCATATAAATTTTAGGATTCTTTACTTACTTCTGTAAAAACACAATATTGGATTTTTTTAAAGATTATTTATTAATTTATTTGAGAGAGAGAGATGACAAGCAGGCAGAGAGGCAGGCAGAGAGAGAAGAGGTAGCAGCTTCCTGCTGAGCAGAGAGGCTGATGCGGGGCTCGATCCCAGGACCCTGGGATCATGACCTGAGCCGTAGGCAGCAGCTTAACCCACTGAGCCACCCAGGTGCCCCTAACATTGGATTTTTGATAGGAATTGAATTTACAGATGGTTTTCGGTAGTATGGACATTTTAACAATGTTAATTCTTACCATTCATAAATATGAGCTATCTTTCCATTTGTGTCTCCTTCAATTTCTTTATCAATGTCATAGATTATGGGGTACAGATCTTTCATAGTCTTAGTTAAATCTTATCCTAAGTATTATATTAGTTTTGATGCTAGTGTGAATTAGATTGTTTTCTTTATTTTTTCAGATAGTTCATCATTAGAGTGTTAAAATGCTCCTGTCTTGTGCTTACTTTGTCAGCACATATACTAAAATTGGAATGATGCAGAGAAGACTAGCGTGATCACTGAGCAAGGATGACATGAAAAACTATTAAAAAAACGAAAAAAACCAAAATTCTTGTCTTCTATATATTGATCTTGTATTTGGCAGCTTTACTAAATTTGTTTATTCAAAAATTTTTATGAAGTTTTTAGGATTTTTTTACATGTAAGTTCATGTTATCCAAAAAAAGAAAATTTTACTTCTTCCTTTTTTTTTTTTTATTTGGAGTCTCTTATTTCTTTGTGTTCCTTGTTTCTCTGGCTAGGACATCCAGTACTATGTCAAATGAGAGTAGTGAAAGTGGACACACTTGTCTTTTTTCTGATCTTTAAGGGGAAAACTTTCAAACTTTTTTGATTGAATATGAGATTAGCTCTGGGCTTGCAATATGTGTTTTTTCTTTAATGGATTTTTTAAATTATTTTTTTAAAATTTTTTATAAACATATAATGTGTTTTTATCCCTAGGGGTACAGGTCTGTGAATCACCAGGTTTACACATTTCACAGCACTCACCATCACTCACCATAGCACCTGCCCTCCCCAATGTCCATATCCCCACCATCCTCTCCCAACACACCTCCCCCCAGCAACCCTCAGTCTGTTTTGTGAGATTCAGTCTTTTATGGTTTGTCTCCCTCCCAATCCCATCTTCTTTTATTTTTCTTTTCGTACTCCCGAAACCGCCTATGTTGCATCTCTACTTCATCATATCAGGGGAGATCATAGGATAGTTGTCTTTCTCAGATTGATTTATTTCGCCAAGCATAATACCCTCTAGTTCCATCCACGTCATCACAAATAGCCGGATTTCATTTCTTTTGATGGCTGCATAGTATCCCATTGTACATATATACCACATCTTATTTATTGATTCATCTGTTGAAGGACATTTAGGTTCTTTCCATAGTTTAACTATTGTGGACATTGCTGCTATAAACATTTGGGTGCATGTGCCCCTTCAGAATGCCACGTTTGTATCTTTAGGGTATATACCCAGTACTGCAATCACTGGGTCATAAACTAGTTCTATTTTCAGCTTTTTGAGGCACCTCCACGCTGTTTTGGAGTGAACCGCACTTCACTGCTGCTTCCTCAGCAAGGGTTCGTTTGCTTCAGGGATGAAGAGCTGCGGGAGTGCTGGCGCCTCTTGGGCCTTGCTTTCTTGAGCTCCAAGATCGCACCCGGGGTTCACCTCCTAAGCCGAACTAAGCAGACACAGTCACAGCCCTGCAGCAGCTTGCGTGGCCTAGCATGGCACTCTATGCCTATTACCATCTCCTGGTGTAGGTAAGGCTTTGCCTTTTGCTCCGGCGCTCAGGCAGACTCGGGGGCTAGGCCAGTGCCTTCAGCACAGGAGAGAGGAGGCGATAGGATCCCTGCACACGGCCCGTGCACTTGGATGGGGAACTGTGGGGGACAGTCTCCACTCCTTCCCCGGCACACCCCTTGCCACCCACATCGCTGCCACATCTTGGTGGAAGACGGCATCTGACTGCCCGTTTCTCCATGGGGTTGTTTCTGCGAGTTTCGGTTATCTCACCTGGTGGCAAGCCCAAGTCTGCCCTTGGGACAGGTGCCAAGGAGATGCTGTCCCCTTGGGTCCAGAGGCACAAGACAGGCCTGCCTTCTGCCCAGTCTCCTTCCTCAGAGTGGAGCTCATGCCTCTGCCCTAGTCGTCCCCTCATGTCTCCTTAGCATCCAGGCTTCCATCTCTCCGCACAGGGAGCGGGTGAAACTTGTCTTGCCACCGGCCTGCTGTTCGTGCCATGGCAGGCTATCCTGCTTCCCGAGCATTTGCCGACCCCAAGGCCAAGGGCTCCTTCTCTTCTCCGGGGGCTTCATGCTGCGCCTTCACCACACTTGATCCTGGGGAGCGCGGTGACAGATATGTGCAACCACACTTCTCTCTCAGGCAGAAGGGATGCTAGGGCAAAGAGTATTTTGCTCCATTCAGGTATCTTCCCCTGTGCTGCGGAGACTAGCTCAGGCATTCAGCTGCTGCATCCCACACATTCGATTCTGATTTCCCAACGAATGCTGTGCTTCCCAGAGGAGGTGCCCGGACAAAGAGGCTAACGCTGTATGCGGGTTTCTCCCACCGAGTGACTGGGCACAGGCAAGCAGCAGAAGAGCCCGCAGAACCGACTACTGATTTCTCAGCCAATGCTGTGCTTTCACAGAGGCTTTGGCTTGAAGCGAACAGCACTTCACCGCTGCTTCCTCAGCAAGGCTTCAGTCGCATCAGGGAAGAAGTGCTGCCGGAGAGCTGGTGCCTCTTGGGGCCTTGCTATCCCGGGCTCCAAGTTCACAACCTGGGTTCATTCTTCCAAGCTGAAATAAGCAGACACAACCTCGACCCTGAGCAGCGTGGGTGGCCTAGGATGGCACTCTGCTCACAATGCCATCTCTCAGCATAGGCACGGCCGTAGCTTTTGCTCTGGCGTTCAGGTGGACAGGGGACTAGGCCAGTGCCTTCTCCATCCTTGAGGAGACGTGAGAGGATCACTGCACACCACCCATGCCCTGGAATGGGGTGTAATCGGTAACTGTCCCTGTTTCCCCGGGGCACCCCCTGCCTCCGCCAATGCTGCCACATCCTGGAGGAAGACGGCATCTGATTGCCCGTTCCTCCAGGAGGTGTTTCTGCGAGTTCACGGCCGGAAGCTTGGTGGCAAGCCCACGTCTGCCCTCTGGACAGGTGGCCAAGGAGATGCTTTCCACTTGGGACCAGAGGCACAGGAAAGGCCTTCCTTCTGCCCAGACTCCTTCCTCAGATTGGAGCACGTTCCCCGGCCCAATCGCCCCCTCAAGTCTCCTTAGCAGCCAGGCTTCACCTCTCTGCACAGGGAGTGGGTGACACTTGCCTTGCCACCGGCCCGCTGTTCCTGCCAGGGCCAGCTCTCTAGCTTCGTGACCATTTCCCGACCACAAGGCCAACGGCTCCTTCTCTTCTCCTGTGCAGCTTGCTGCACTTTCCCCAGACAGGCTCCTGGGGAGCCCAGTGACAGACATGTCCCCTTCCTTAAGGCTCTTTCCACAGGCGCAACCACGGTTCTCTCTCAGGCAGTGGGGATGCCCAGGCAAAGAGGATTTCGCTCCATGCGGGTTTATTACACCGTGCTGTTGGGTCTTGCTCAGGCAAGCAGCAGCAGCATCCCACAGACCCGACTCTCATTTCCCAAAGAATGCTGTGCTTTCCCAGAGGAGATGCCCAGGCAAAGACCCTTTCGCTGTATGAGAGTTTCTCCCGTCGTGCTGCGAATACTAGGCTAAGGCAAGCAGCAACAGCAGCCCACAAAAACTCTGATTTCCCAGCGACTGCTATGCTTTCACAGAGGTTTTCAGCTTGGCACGAACGGCACTTCGCTGCTGCTTCCTCAGCAAGGCTTTGGGTGTTCGCTCTGTCGCATCAGGGAAGAAGAGCTGCGGGAGAGCTGGTCCCTCTTGGGCCTTGCTTTTCCGGGCTCTATGTTGGCACCCTGGGTTCACCCTGCCAGTCCGAACTAAGCAGACACAGCCACAACGCTGCAGCAGCGTGCGTGGCCTAGGATGGCACTCAATGCACACTACATTCTCCCAGTGTAGGCAACACTTGGCCTTTTGCACAGGCCCTCAGGCGGACTCGCGGTTAAGGCCAGTGCCTTCCCCACAGGAGAGGAGAGGCGACAGGATCCCTGAACACCGCCCGTTCACTGGAATGGGGAGCTTTGGGAGATTGTCCCCACTCCTTCCCCGGCAAACCCCCTGCCACCGAAAACGCTGTCACATCTTTGAGGAAGATGGCATCTGACTGCCCGTTTCTCGAGGGAGCTATTTCTGCGACTTCCGGGTATGGCGCCTGGTAGCTAGCCCAAGTCGGCCCTACAGACAGGTGGTCAAGGAGATGCTGTCCCCTTGGGACCAGAGGCACAGGACTGGCCTGCCTTCTGCCCAGACTCCTTCCTCAGAGTGGAGCATGCATCTCTGCCCTAGTCATCCCCTCATGTCTCCTTAGGAACCAGGCTTTGTCTCTCTGCACAGGGAGCGGGTGACACTTGTCTTGCCACCGGCCTGCTGTTCCTGCCATGGCAGGCTATTCTGCTTCCCGACCTTTCCCGACCACAAGGCCAACGTATCCTTCTCTTCTCCTGGGGTGGCGTGCTGCACCTTCCCCAGACGTGCTCTTGGGGAGTGCAGTGACACACGTGTGCAACCACGCTTCTCTCTCAGATCTCAAATACCCAACATAACCCTACACCTAAAGGAGATGGAGAAAGAACAACAAAGAAAGCCTAACCCAGCAGAAGAGGAATAATAAAGATCAGAGCAGAAATCAATGAAATAGAAACAAATAAACAAACAAATAAAAACCACAAAAAACCAACAACAACAACAACAAAAAACAATAGAACAAATCAACGAAACTAGGAGCTGGTTCTTTGAAAGAATTAATAAGATTGATAAAACCCTTTCCAGACTTATCAAAAAGAAAAGAGAAAGAACCCAAATAAATAAATTAATGAATGAAAGAGGAGAGATCACAACCAACACCAAAGAAATACTAACAATTATAAGAACATACTATGAGCAACTCTACGCCAACAAATTCAACAATCTGGAAGAAATGGATACATTCCTAGAGACATATAAACTACCACAACTGAACCAGGAAGAAATAGGAAACCTGAACAGACCCATAACCAGTACGGAGATTGATACAGTCATCAAAAATCTCCAAACAAACAAAAGCCCCGGGCCAGATGGCTTCCCAGGGAAATTCTACCAAACATTTAAAGAAGAATTAATTCTTATTCTCATGATACTGTTTCAAAAAATAGAAATGGAAGGAAAACTTCCAAACTCATTTTATGAGGCCAGCATCACCTTGATCCCCAAACCAGACAAGGATCCCATCAAAAAAGAGAACAGCAAACCAATATCCTTGATGAACACAGATGCGAAAATTCTCACCAAAATACTAGCCAATAGGATTCAACAGTGCATTAAAAGGATTATTCACCACGACCAAGTGGGATTTATTCCAGGGCTACAAGGTTGGTTCAACATATGCAAATCAATCAATGTGATACAACGCATTAATAAAAGAAAGAACAAGAACCACATGATACTCTCCATAGATGCTGAAAAAGCATTTGGCAAAGTGCAGTGTCCCTTCCTGATTAAAACTCTTCAAAGTGTAGGGATAGAGGGCACATATTATCAATATTATCAAAGCCATCTATGAAAAACCCACTGCAAATATCATTCTCAATGGAGAAAAACTGAATACTGTTCCGCTGAGGTCAGGAACACGGCAGGGATGTCCGTTATCACCACTGCTATTCAACATCGTACTAGAAGTCCTAGCCTCAGCAATCAGACAACAAAAAGAAATTAAGGGCATCCAAATTTTGCCAAATTGGCAAAAGAGAAGTCAAACTATCCCTGCTTGCAGACGATATGACACTGTATGTGGAAAACTTAAAGGACTCCACTCCAAATCTGCTATAACTTGTATAGGAATTCTGTAAAGTGTCAGAATATAAAATCAATGCACAGAAATTGGTTGCATTTTTTTTAAACCAACAAGACTGAAGAAATAGAAATTAAGGAGTGAATCCCATTTACAATTGCACTCAAAACCCTAAGATACCTAGGAATAAACCTAACCAAAGAGACAAAGAATCTATACTCAGAAAACTCCAAAGTGAGTACTCATGAAAGAAATTGAAGAAGACACAAAGAAATGGAAAAATGTTCCATGCTCCTGTATTGGAAGAACAAATATTGTGAAAATGTCTATGCTACCTAAAGCAATCTACACATTTAATGCAATCCCTATCAAAATCTCGTCCATTTTTTTCAAAGAAATGGGACAAATCATCCTAAAATATATATGGAACCAGAAAATACCTCGAATAGCCAGAGGAATATTGAAAGAGAAAGCCAAAGTTGTTGGCATCACAATTCCAGACTTCAAGCTCTATTACAAAGTTGTCATCATCAAGATGGTAGGGAACTGTCCCCAAAACAGACATAGATCAATGGAACAGAATAGAGAGCCCAGAAATAGACCCTCCACTCTATGGTCAACTAATCGTCAACAAAGCAGGAAGGAATGTCCTATGGAAAAGACACAGCCTCTTCAACAAATGGTGTTGGAAAAATTGAACAGCCACATGCAGAAAAATGAAGTTGGACCATTTCCTTACACCATACATGAAAATAGACTGTAAATGGATGAAAAAGCATAATGTGAGAAAGGAATCCATCAAAATCCTTGAGGAGAGAACAGGCAGCAAACTCTTTGACCTCACCAGCAGCAACTTCTTCACAGGAACATCACCAAAGGCAAGGGAAGCAAAGGCAAGAATGAACTCTTGGGATTTCATCAGATCAAAAAGCTTTTGCCCAGCAAAGGAAACAGTTAACAAAGCCAAAAGATGACTGTCAGAAGTTATCTGGGAGAAGATATTTGCAAATGACATACCAGATAAAGGGCCAGTATCTATCCAAAATCTATAAAGAGCTTATCAAACTCAACACCCTAAGAACAAATAATCGAATGAAGAAATGGACAGAGGACATGTATTCTTTCTGCAAAGAATACATCCAAATGGCCAACAGACACATGAAAAAATGCTCCACATCACTCGGCATCAGGGAAATACAAATCAAAACCAGAATGAGATACCACCTCACACCTTTCAGAATGGCTAAAATGAACAAGTCAGTCAATGACAGATGCTGGCGAGGATGTGGAGAAAGGGCAACCCTCCTACACTGTACATGGGAATGCAAGCTGGTGCAACCACTCTGGAAAACAGCGTGGAGGTGCCTCAAAAAGCTGAAAATAGAACTAGCTTATGACCCAGTGATTGCAGTACTGGGTATATACCCTAAAGATACAAACGTGGCATTCGAAAGGGGCACATGCACCCAAATGTTTATAGCAGCAATGTCCACAATAGTTAAACTATGGAAAGAACCTAAATGTCCTTCAATAGATGAATTAATAAATAAGATGTGGTATATATGTACAATGGGATACTATGCAGCCATCAAAAGAAATGAAATCCTGCTATTTGTGATGACGTGGATGAAACTAGAGGGTATTATGCTTGGCGAAATAAATCAATCTGAGAAAGACAGCTATCCTATGATCTCCCTGATATGATGAAGTGGAGATTCAACATAGGCGGTTTCGGGCATACGAAAAGAAAAATAAAAGAAGATGGGATTGGGAGGGAGACAAACCATAAAAGACTGAATCTCACAAAACAGACTGAGGGTTGCTGGGGGGAGGTGTGTTGGAAGAGGATGGTGGGGGTATGGACATTGGGGAGGGCAGGTGCTATGGTGAGTGATGGTGAGTGCTGTGAAATGTGTAAACCTGGTGATTCACAGACCTATACCCCTAGGGATAAAAACACATTATATGTTTATAAAAAATTTTAAAAAAATAATTTAAAAAATCCATTAAAGAAAAAACACATATTGCAAGCCCAGAGCTAATCTCATATTCAATCAAAAAAGTTTGAAAGTTTTCCCATTAAAGATCAGAAAAAAGACAAGTGTGTCCACTTTCACTACTCTCATTTGACATAATACTGGATGTCCTAGCCAGAGAAACAAGGAACACAAAGAAATAAGAGAATCCAAATAAAAAAAAAAAGGAAGAAGTAAAATTTTCTTTTTTTGGATAACATGAACTTACATGTAAAAAATTCCTAAAAACTTCATAAAAATTTTTGAATAAACAAATTTAGTAAAGCTGCCAAATACAAGATCAATATATAGAAGACAAGAATTTTGGTTTTTTTCGTTTTTTTAATAGTTTTTCATGTCATCCTTGCTCAGTGATCACGCTAATCTTCTCTGCATCATTCCAATTTTAGTATATGTGCTGACAAAGTAAGCACAAGACAGGAGCATTTTAACACTCTAATGATGAACTATCTGAAAAAATAAACAATCTAATTCACACTAGCATCAAAACTAATATAATACTTAGGATAAGATTTAACTAAGACTATGAAAGATCTGTACCCCATAATCTATGACATTGATAAAGAAATTGAAGGAGACACAAATGGAAAGATAGCTCATATTTATGAATGGTAAGAATTAACATTGTTAAAATGTCCATACTACCGAAAACCATCTGTAAATTCAATTCCTATCATAAATCCGATGTTAGGGGCACCTGGGTGGCTCAGTGGGTTAAGCTGCTGCCTACGGCTCAGGTCATGATCCCAGGGTCCTGGGATCGAGCCCCGCATCAGCCTCTCTGCTCAGCAGGAAGCTGCTACCTCTTCTTTCTCTGCCTGCCTCTCTGCCTGCTTGTCATCTCTCTCTCTCAAATAAATTAATAAATAATCTTTAAAAAAATCCAATATTGTGTTTTTACAGAAGTAAGTAAAGAATCCTAAAATTTATATGAGACCATAAAAGACAACAAATAATCAAAGCAGTTCTGAGAAAGAATGAAGAAGCGAAATTACACTCTTGATTTGAAACTATACTACAAAGCCCTCATGCTCAAAACAATAAAGCATACTGGCATAAAAACAGACCAATAAACAAGTAGAACAGAATTGAGAGTCCAGAAATAAATCCTTTCATACAGTCACCTAATATTTGACAGGGGCCAACATATGTAATGGGTAAAGATAGTCTGTTCAGTAAATGATATTTAAAACTGAATAGTCACATAAACAGTATGAAACTGGAACCTTATATCACTCATAAATCTTAACTTGAAATAGATTAAAGACTTAAATGTGATGCATGAAACTAAATTTCCTAAAGGAAAACATAGGAAAAATTCTCCTTGACATTGGTCTTGCCAATAGTTTTTTGGATACCAGACCAAAAACACAAGCAAAAATAAATAAATGCTATTACATCAAACAAAATTTTCTGCATTGCCAAATAAAAGAGGGAATGAAAACACAATCCACAGAATGGAAGAAAATACTTACAAAACTTATATCTGAAAAGAGGTTAATAACTAAAAGATACAAAAAGAAAAAAATATATAATTAAAAAAATAGCAAAAGGATCTCAATAGACTTTTTTTTCAAAAAAGTTATATAAATGACCAACAGGAGCATTAAAAAGTGCTCAACGTAAAAAACTCAGGGCAAAGTCATTATGTTGTTGTTTTTGTTTACCTCTGAAAAACACAGCAAGATATTACTACCTATTAGAATATAATACTACCAAAAAATTAAAACTAACAAATTTTGGTAAATATTGGGGAAAATGGGGAACTTATGCACTGTGATAGGGATATAAATTTGTATGGAAAACAGTATGGAGACTATTCATGTTATTAAAAGTAAAATTACCATATGATTCAGTAATCCCACTTCTAGGGATATAGCTAAAGGAAACGAAGTCACTATTCGAAGACATCTCTGCACTCTTATGTTCATTATAAAATTATTAACTCTAAGCAAGAGATGGAAATAACTTCAGTATCCATTAATGGATGAATGAATAAAATAAGTATGGTAAATATATACTATGGAATACTACTTAACCATGAAAAATTAAGAAATACTGCCATTTACAATACCATGGATGGATCTTGAAGGTATTATACTAAGTGAAATATTTCAAAGATTTTATATATTTTTTAATTTATGTATTACGATATCCCTTACATACAGAACCTGAAGAAAAAGCAAACTAATGGAAACTTAGAGTTGAGTTGACAAGGGGTGAACCTGGGGTGGAATAAGGTGGTCAAAGGGTACAAACTTGCAACTATAATAGGAAAAAGTTCTGGGGATCTAATGTACAGCATGATGGTCATAGTTAATAATATATACATACTTTTTTAATTGTGCTTCCCTTTATTAAATTTTGCATATATCACATTCTTACAAGTTGAAAGTTTATAGCAATCTTGTATAAAATAGGTCTGCTGCCACCATTTTTCTAACACCATTTGTTCATTTTGTGTCTCTCTGTCACATGTTGGTAATTCTTGCAATATTTCAAGTTTTTTCATTATTATTGTATTTGTTATGGTGATCTGTGATCAGTATTTATGACCCACTGAAAACTCAGAACTAGTTTACTTAAGGTATATACATTGTTTTTCTTTAAAGACATAATGCTTTTGAACAGTACAGTATAGTGTTTATTTTTTATATGCACTGGGAAAAATAATTTTTTATTTGCACTGGGAAACCAAAAAATAATAATAATGATTTGACTTAGTTTATTGAAATAATCACTTTATTGAGGCGGTCTGGAACAAAACCCACAAGACCTCTGAAGTTTATCTCTACTGTACTATATACATAAAAGTTGCTAAGAGAGTAGATATTAAAATTCCTTACAATACATGCATAAAAAACAGAGGCAACTATATGAGATAGTAGATGTATTAACATTTTTATGTAGATTATATTGCAATGCAGATGTATACCAATTTATCAAATGGTACAAAATTTATACAATGTTAAAAGTTTGCAGTGTTATAAGAAATCATTTCTTAAATTTACGAATTATAATATGTCAATTATTTTTCAATAAAGCTGGAAATAACCTTTTGTAGAATTAATCTATTTTTCAAAAGAGGAAGTAAGGAAGTAGAAACTGCAACTAACTCTGAAATAATAGAATACAAAATCCATTTTAGTTATATACACTGTGACAAACACTATTAGTTAGTTTACAATGAAGGAATACTTATGAAGCATGAAGGATGGTCTATAAATAAGGCTGAAAGAGCTCAGTTTTAAGGTTTAAATTTAAAATCTTCTTTTGAAATACTAAACTGACCACCCAGTTTTCCAAACATAAATGTCTTAACTGCATGAATTTATTTCATACAACTCTATAATCTAGTTTCATAAGAAAGCAGCATGCAAATTTTGAATAAGACAGACTTGCTTAAGTTTCTTTATGTTCAACAGTAAAGGATACTTTCCTAAAAATAAATAGAAGAAAAATCAGCATATTTATCATGATAATTATTATTCATAATAAGATTCATATTGAATTAAGGAATATATAGCCTCAGAGGGGGTAAAGTAAAATGAAATTTATTTTGGTAAATGTGTCTATGAATAGTCAATACAATGCCTCAATATAAATGAATATTATCATTTTGAACAATTTAATTACTATTATTAGAATTATTATAAGTAAAAAATAGCTATTATTTTAGCATGGAATATGAGACTCTCATGCTCCATGCTTCATTACATCCACACAACAATTCTGCATAATAAGTATTATCATCACCATTTCATGGGTGAAAAATCTGAGGCTAACACATTTAGATAACTGGTTTATGATTACATGGCTAGTAAAGATGCATCACACTAATTTAGGCTTTATGATTTCAGAATTGTACTCTTTCCACTGCACATTCTATTACTCTATTACTTGGCTTGTTTTCATTTAGTTCTTTAATTTTATTCATGTGGTGATGGCTTAAAGCTTCATTTAAAGGAAGCTTAAAAAAATTCATTTAACCAAAAGCTCCCAAGAATTAAAAATGTCATGGAGCTAATGTAGACATGGATATCATTAGTTAATGGGTAACCATATATTTTCCACTCTAGTGAGATAAAAATCAGAGTGTTTTTCTAAGTTTTAGTCTCTGAGTATTAAAAAGGACTTTGTTAAAATAGAAATATTTAGACAAAGGTCATCAAAAGTCTGCATCAGGTCACCTTAAGATAAATATTAGAAAACAGAGGAAACAAATGGAGATTCGAACTCTGAGCTATAATATAATGAATGGTTTAAAGTATTTAGTAGAATATAGAAAAGCCCTTTAAAGCCTGGTCTTAGCCTAGCATTGCAGCTTCTGGGATATCTGTCAATCTATCATCTATCTATCTATTTATTTAGATATAAATTTGAAAATTTTTTAACTTAAAGATTTTGAGAAATAGAACATAATCAGCATCGTAGAAGATCTGTTTATGATAACAACCTAGCCCCTTCTCCCAGTTTGTTAATATTCTCTCTTATTTAATGTAACATTGTGCAAATAGACCACTGCTGATCTGCCGTTATGAATGAAATAACTATAATAATCTGTTTTCATATCCTGGTGAAAATATTCATTTAATTCAATGTTGTATTTCCAGGAATGGACCAAATTTTTTTTTTAATTTTTAAGTTTTCTAAATATTGTCCAACCTACCTCAAATGTTTTTATTATGGGCACTGTCATTCTTTCACATTCTTGCAAGACATTTTTACTGTTTCCCAATATGGTAAGTGTGTAATAGTATGCCATTCTAGGTTTTAATTTATTTTTAATTTAATTTAATTTAATTCCAGATTCATAATAAAGATAAACAGTTTTTACCTATGAGTGGCCATTTGGATTACCCTTTCTGTAAAGTACATGCTCCAATCTTTTGATATCTTAACATTGTGTCATACTGACTTCTTTAAGAATAGATTTCCTGAATGAACTTTTAGCTGTGTAGGTCTTCTCTATTTTATTTTTAACTTGTTTTCATTTCAAAAACTTTATATTTATTTTCATAATCTGCTTTTATTTTGCTTTGTCTATTATCTATCTATTTATTTATTTATTTGCAAGCAAGAGAGAGCGAGCGAGTGAGAGCGCAGGGAGGGATAGAAAAAGAAGGGAAAAGAATCTTAAGCAGGCTCCAGGCTCAGCACAGAGCCCAACTCTGGGCTCTATTTCACAAGCCTGACATCATGACCTGAGCCAAAATGAAAGAAATAAAATAAAATTAAGGTGTTAAAAAAAGGAAAAAGAATTGGAGGTTTAATTAAGTGAGCCACCCAGGCACCCCTGTGGTATCTTAAATTGGCTGTCATATCTTTAAAGTTCTAGAGTATCCATTTGGTTCACTTATAAAATCTTTCTCAATATCATTTTTTAGTTTCAGTGTTTTGTTCAATTTGCTTCCCCTCTCATTTCTTTGAGCAGAGTACTCAAGCCATTTTACAATCTTTATTGATCATTTTAATATCATACTTAATCCCATTTTGTCTATCAAATCTTGTTAATGGTTTTTCTTTGTGTGCTTTGTTACATTTTGGTATGTTCAAGACATTATATTTGAAACTCTTATTGAGTAGGAATAATTAAGAGCTATAATAATGGTATGGTCCTCCTTGGCAGGATTTTCTCTTATATCTGAGACTTTACAAGACAATCATACTCCAAATTCAGTGGTTGACTTTCTCAGTTTACACAGAAGGCAAGGTAGGCTCTAGTCTTATTTCTGCTTCTCCTTGTGCTTTGGGGATCTCAACTTAAATTTGGGTTGTACCAAAGTCCTCAAATTTGATTGCTGCTGGATTTTGAATTTTTTTTCTCTAGTATCAAGTGTCTATTAAAAACACAGCTCAGTGTGTTTTAGCAGTTTCTAATGCTCTCATAGCTAAAATGGCTTCAGGGCATATATCTCTAGGCTCTCATTGTGTTTCGTATTGGCCCAGTAATCCCTCACTTATTTTTATAATCATTCTGATATTTTTAACTTTAAAAGCTATTTTGTCTGGATTTTTAAGTTGTCTTAAGTAGGAGTTTTTAGATCACCATTACTAGAAGCAACAACAAATATACATGAAAATATATGCAGTAGTTTATCACATCTTTATGGCTTTGAACTTCCATAAGCCGAGGCATCCTTCTCTAATCACTTAGGCAAACTCCAAATTACCCTTTAAAACAACACAAGAATTGCTTCATTTAAGAACATGTTCAGGGATGACTCTTGCCCACTGTCCTTACCAACATTCCCACACACTCTTTGCTACCCACACCTTGTTTATGAACTTTCATTAGGTATATCAGCGGGACCAGAATTTTGCTCTATTGTATTTTTGTCCTTTAGAGCTTTAATTAAATATGAATTCCATAGAAAGTCTGTCCCTTTTCTTTCAAACCTGGGTTAGTTATTTCTTCTCATTCTTTGTCAGAAGTTACTTTATTAGAGAAATGTATGGCTCTATTGTGACTTTGGAGCCTTTAAGTTTTTTGACTGGAAAAATCACCCATCCCTGAGATTTTTACGCAGCTTCCTGGCTGATATTATTCGGAAATCTGTTCAAAACAGACTTTTTCAGGGAGGCCCTTTCGGACCACTCAGTTACAAAACCTCTTCTCAATCACTGCTCTTATTAAAATGTGCTTATTTAGTTCAAATATGCATCACTATTAAAGAAAAACCAGTACGATTTTTTTCTTTTTAAAGTTGGCTTACCTATTATCTATCTCTCCCATTAAAATGATTCCTCTGGGCTGGGGTTTTGTTGTGCTCATCTTGGGCCAGACTCAATAAATTGTCTCTGAATGATTGAATTGTTTGACTCCCTTGCTAGATTCTCAACTTCATGAGGCCAAGGATTGTTCTATTCAGTCCTTTATCTGTTATATTGCAGTCACTTATGTGACTAATGGGAAAAATCACAGAAAGAAAGAGTTAAAACTACAGAAAAACCCCGTAGGTTCAATAACACAAAGCTTTCTAAAATTATTTAGCCCAGGAATTGAATACTGGCTGCACTTTTGATTTTTTTTTAATGGTATTGAATTTAATTTAAATGGAAATACTTGAATGGTAGAATAATAAAAAAAATTATTAAAGCAACTTGCTCCTTTAAGTAAGAATTATATAGGGCATCTCTTCTAGAAGCAAAATTTTCAAATGTCAAACATCTGAAAGCATAGAAGGAGAAGTAAGAGTGTGAATTGTACTTCAATGCTCTTTTCTTTATATTCAGCAAACAGCTTCATTCACACCTTTCCAATTTTTTCAACTCTTTTGACAAAGCCTTCAGAGGAGTTACTGCTGATGACAACCATCACAGCCTAACAGGAGAAATTTTATGAAGAAAAATAATAGCGTGTTTTTCCCAAATTGTCAAGGATATGGTGAAGCTCTGTCGGATTCAAAGGAGGAATGTGCAATTCCATGCTATATATCATAATAACTTATTTTAATAGTGGCTTTGCAATTTTTCAGATATATCCATTTACTGAAAGCACTATCAAATAAACAAAAGCAAACAAATTAACAGGGGTTCGAGACAGGAATTATCTAATCTAAAAATAGCACATGTTCACAGAATACACAACACATATCCCAAGTACTACTATAGGTTTCAAGTAATAGTCAAAACAATAGTAAACATGATTCAGACCCTACCAGACAAATCATAAATGGGATCTTAACTGTAAATCCTTATCTTTAGATCAAAGCGGGTAATTGGGTGCTGAAGATCCATTATAGAACTAATATGTTATAGAACTCCTCTGAAATGAGTCATTTATTCCATCACTTTTCCTGCACAGCTGCTGACCCATGTTTTGGTTCCTGGAAATAGCTGCTACCCTGTCATACTTCTTTAAAGCACATATATTGATAACTCTACTCACTCCTCCATTCCTCTGTGACTGTCACTGTGTTAAAATGTGGAGTCAGCTGACTCACTTGTGGTGGTAATAAAGTAGATGAGTTTGCAAAGTATTTTGTTATTTCTAAAAATGCAAAAACCAAATTACATTGAAATCATAAGCGGTGTTTCAGGGAGAGCTGTAGGATGTGGTTTCTTGTGTAATCCACAGAGATTAGCTCCAACACATATTTAAACTCTCCTCTAGGAGCAACCTTAGTGGTAAAGCAAGAAGATAAACAGATGTATACACACCCTGGCACAAAAGTATCACTTATGTTTGGCTTCCTAGTCTCCTCGTGTTACTTATTTATCTTAACGTCTCTCTGAAATCAGGGAACACAGAATCTCAATCAGTTGATATTTTTCTACTGAATTACCCAATAGTCTGATCATACCCCTAAGACTTTTTAAAATTATTTCACTCATAATCCCAAATCTGCTTTGCCTCCTCAGCTCAGTACACTGTAATTTGATTTCAAAATGAGGACGGTTGTCAGTAATGCCACTTTCATTAATCTATTTTACAATTCCATGTACTTAGAACTATGAAGATATGTTAATAACATCCATTCCAAAAAGCCACCCTACATTTATTATCATGAAACAAGACCTCAAGAAAGAGAATTCAAAATCATCCATGTATTTGCAATTTATTGCAATAAAGCCTTTATCAATAGACTTCCCTGTGCACATGGTGGTCAAATTGCTGGTGAAAACCAGCCAGATCTATTACAAGCTTTCTCATGGCTTCTAGGTAACCCAAGTGAGCCTTTATTGATACTGGGAAGGGATAAAGCAGGGAAGGGATAAACAGTGATGTAAGAATTTGCTGGACAAAAGTAATGACTCTCATTACAGAGTGAGTATTTTAAAGCAAAAGAGCCTGTTGGGAATATTGTTTTATAAAATAGTGGTTTTTTATTAACTTTTTAAAATTCAATTACTTAATATATAGTGTACCATTAGTTTCAAATGTAGATTTCAGTTATTCATCCATAGCATATAATAGCTAATGCTCAGTACTTACTGTTATAGCTTCTTGAAAGCAGAATTTTAACCCACTGAGCCACCCAGGTGCCCTTGAAAGCAGAAATTTAGATCATATTTTCTGATTACTTCCATGAAGTACAACACTTTCCTGCTAGCAACCTTCAAAACATACTGTTTGTTAGAGGAAATTCTTTCATAATAAATAAATAGGAATTTATTTAAATTTATAAATATATAAAATAAATAGGAATTTATTTAAATTTATTTAAATATTGCACACTGTTTCATTGTTCATAAATAAGGTGATGATATATAGCCATTAGTTGGTAGCACTGATATATCACTTTCTTTTTACTTCTCAGTGCATTCTCTTTACACAAAATAGATATATATTTTAAAAGAATCTGAATCTGTGGCAAACTTTTAAAAACCCTATAAAGTTTATCATTTTAAGTAATCTCAATTATCTTCCTCAATTGTGATAGTATATCCTTCTATCTAGGCCAGATATTGTATGAGGGATTTGAAGAGACATACTTTTCTAAATTTCACTTTTCTCATCTGCAAAATGCTGATCATGATCCTACAATAAAATACACTTACAATTTTTTGATGAAAATTTATTTATTTATTTTAAGATTTTATTTCTTTATCAGAGAGAGTGGGCGAGAGAGCAAGCACAGGCAGACAGAATGGCAGGCAGAGGCAGAGGGAGAAGCAGGCTCCCGGCCGAGCAAGGAGCCCAATGTGGGACTCGATCTCAGGATGCTGGGATCATGACCTGAGCCAAAGGCAGCTGCTTAACCAACTGAGCCGCCCAGGTGTCCCTTTTGATGAAAATTTAATCTGTATAAACAATATATTTGCTGTATGCGTGGTTCATGGAAAACATCTTATTTAATTATAAGCAACAACAGTATTAGAAATTAAGTAAATGTGTCTATAATATTTAAAGTTTTAACACATAATTCCAGTACTTTGCCTTATTTTCTCAAATCCCTTTACCACTTTCACTGACAGAGTCAAAAGTACTTTTTCTACTAGTAGCCAGCTCTTTGTCTTTTGTCAGAAAGATGCCCTTGTGAATTATTTATAATAGAGATATTAGCAATAATAATAATAATAATAAATAGCAATGAAAATGTTAAAAAGTTTTCTTAACTAATTAGGGTTCTTAGACATCAATTAGAGGAACCACATCTGGCAAGCAAATTAATCTGCAAGACATTCCCAGAATTAACAAGTCAGTCAGATACAGGTTTGTCCATAGACTGAAAGGTGAAGCAAAAGGACTAGGTTTGGAAAATAGGTAAGGACAGTGAAAAAAATGATCAAATTTTTGGGCAAAATAAATTCTTAGGTGTCCTTTCAATGGAGTCCTGGGCATTATGTAGCAGAAACTCTGGAGATTATCTCAATCCATTGGAGTCACCCTGTTTACTAGCTTGCTATTGACAAAGTTATTTACAAACTGTAGAGCAAGAGGTTATAATGTAGAAAACTGATGGTAATGCACAAGATTCTTGTTAACAATAATGCAAGTTAGTGATATTTCATTAGAAAACATAAATTCTATAACCCAAATGATGGGCCCAGAGCACTTCTGCTGCACAACTCTGCTTATATCCCAAATAACCATGTGAACTAGTTTTAATATCTGCTTCTTATTAATTTTTGAATAAAAATTCTTGACACAAGTATTTTATAATTGTGTGATAATCATGCATTTAATTTCTTGGAGAACAAAACACACTTTAACGTAACTATGTTCGTTCACAGAACCAGCCTTGATAACACACTTCTATATGTTAGAAATGATATAAGAAATGTAGAATATTGGGCACTCGTTTGGTATTCTTTGCCATGTTTTGCACTATCTAAAAAGAGATCAGTGAACTTGGACTGGAGTTAGTAGACATGGAAGAAAATAAAATATTACAGAGAGGAATACTCTGTGGTCCACAACCTAAACGGGCTGGGATTTCCATCATTTGGATCCCTGTAGCTTTACAAAAGTCAATAAAATTTTTGTATCTCCTATTAAAGTGGATTTCCCAGTACTTTTTCAAACATCTCTTGTAAAGTATTGTTTCCCAGAAAAAAAGGGATTTTGCACATGTATCTGCCTTTGTCTCTGGTCATGATCTCAGTCAGGATCCTGGGATCGAGCTCCATATCGGGCTTTTTGCTCATTAGGAAGTATACTTCTCAGTCTCTCTCTGCAGCTACCTCCCCCTGCCCCACTCATGCTCTCTCTCTCTCTCAAATAAATAAATAAATACAATCTTTAATTTTTTAATTAAAAATAAGATAAATAAAATAAAATAAAAAGTCTGGTCTTACTGCCCCATTTAGCTCCTTTTTTTTTTGAGTTGTATTTAAAGCAGCATGAGAGAACATGAGGCTCTCAAACTTAAAAAAAAAAAAGGAAAAATTGAGTTTTGTTAGGATTTAAGATCTTGTCTTCTAGAAAAAACATTGGCTTTGTTAACATGTGAAAATTAACAAAAGATAATAAGATAGAATTCTAATAATTTTTGTAGAAATTAAAAATTTCCTCCAACACAATTACATCAGACCCATTAAGTAAATTCATTCCAATGTCCGAAACCAACCTTTTCTAATACTAATGCATCTGTGTAAACAGAGTCAACCCAAGGAATAAATAAATATTATTTTTTTCCTGTCTCTTCCACAGTCACATCTGGGTATATTGGTAGCAAGCCAATTATCTATCTTATAAGACATGATATCATAAGGAAGGGTATTCTGTCCATTTGGAACAACTGAAAATCATTGTAATTTTATCTTGGTGCAGTAACTTGATATGGCACAGTGTGGGTTATGAATATATTTTATTTTTTTTTACTGGGAAGAAGAGATTATAGAGATATTGGTTATCCAAGAGAGACTGACAGGTGTTGATAGTTGCCAGGTCAATATCCATTTACTTTTTCCTTGAATCTCAGAAAGCACTGAGGGATTGACAAGAAGGAAACATAAAACAACATCAAATATTTTATTGTCTCTTTTCTATTTATATTGTAACCACATGACAAAGTATCAGTCGTACAATATATCATTCTCTTTACCTCTATCTTTCTGCCAGAAATGTGGGCTTAATAGTGAGAACTCCAACAGCAATTTTTGCAACTGTGAATAAAAAGCCATGAAAACCTCTAAGATAGTTCACTTCACTTTCTTAAGACGCTGAACCAACACCAGAAAACACTCTTTGTAGTCTTCTTGTTAAATGAAAAAATATGGTTAAACCACTTTTGAAAGTCTACTACCTACAGCAAAATGTAAATCTTAATTGAAATATGTCCTCTCAGCTGTGCTTAAGCAACTGAGTCCTGAGCTTTTCAGGTTTTCAGTCTGAAAGAGTACACCTCTGGTGCTCAGAAAGGGAAGAGAAAGGACACCCTGTTCTCCATATAAATTAAAGAAGAGAAATCTATGCATTTAAGTGGGCCATATAAAATTTATCAAGCAATTATCTCCTAACTCCTTCCTATCCAAATTACCTGATATGCTCTCCCTATTCCTTTATTCCACGTTACTGCCTTGTCCGGGATTCTGTCTCACATCACAACATGTCTTCTGTTATTTCCTTCTTGCAAGCTAGTTTTGTTTTCTCCATCTAAAAAAATCAACAATCATTGTGTATTTCAATTCCCATTTTCCTCAAATGCATTGATTCTTCTTATCTATTACTCTTTTCTCATACTCAGTGTCTTTGTCTTTATGGGGTTTGTACTTTGCTTTTCCCCATCCTTTACTGCCATTATATAATCAAATCTAATGACTTCTTAGAGAAAGTTAAAAATTCCTGCATAGCCACACGTGAACACAAAGTCACTGATTTTTAGCAAACCTATAAGATAGTCAGACATCCATTCAATTTCTTTTTTTTTAAGATTTTATTTATTTATTTGACAGAGAGAGATGACAAGCAGGCAGAGAGAGAGGAGGAAGCAGGCTCCCTGCTGAGTAGAGAGCCCGACTTGGGGCTCGGTCCCAGGACCCTGGGATCATGACCTGAACCGAAGACAGTGGCTTAACCCACTGAGCCACCCAGGCGTACCTCCATTCAATTTCTTAACTGAGTCTCAAATGCATCCTGAGTTCTAACCTAAACCTAAGTTCTACTTCTTACACGTTGTTCTATGACCAAATCCTTTCAGTTCAGTATTTTGTAACATTTAAATATTAATCAATTGATGCTTTGTCTGTGTATTTCTATGATAATAATTTGAATACTGTAGATTTATTGTTATATTTATAGATTTATAATCAAAGTTTCATCAGTTGAAGTTTTTGGAAATTTCAGATATAATGATTAACCTAAAATGATACTGCCTCAAATCCCTCTGATATCAAGGCCCAACACTTGATTATAGCCAAACCTGTGGTGGATAGTTCCATGGGAAATTGCAGTTACTTAACACTGATAGCATCTCATGTTCTCTCTCTCATTTTAGAATGTCTCCAACACAACCCAAAAGTGTAGGAGAGTTAATGTCCTCTGAGGACAGCTCTCAGTGAAGTGGAAATAAGAGCCATAGATAAAATTGTCAGTTTTCAGGTCTTCATGAGGACAACTTAAAGAAGTTTCTCAGGACCTTTCAGTAAATGCAAGCCTTCATTTTCTATCCACAACAATTATATCAACAATGTACCTCTTTGACAAAGTTGTTTCTTCACTGTATCACTTTCCCATTCTTTTCTACCTTGGATAATCTCCCGGATAAACTAACAGTACTCAAATCCTTTGTCCTACTTTTTGCTCTCAGGATAAATGGAGCCAAAAGACTTAGATTAATATCAAGTTCTGAATGGGATCTTAGAGCTATTTCTGTCCAGATTTTCATAAACATAGGGACCTTTGAATTATCAGGCTATAAATAAGTTCTAAATGGAGGGGGCAAAAGCAAAAAGTAGAAATTTTTATGTTTGATTTTTAATCATGATTAAAAATAATGTTAGTACATTATAAAAGTGTGGATCTTTGTAAAACAATGTCATAATGTAAGAAATAGGTTGCATAGTCCTTTTGAGAATATGAAACCAAGTGTTCAGGTGCCATCTAATTTCTTGTTTAATCCAGAACTTTGGTGTGCATTATCTTGAGGAATAGAATTTTGAAGTCCAGACAGACTAACAGAAAACTGACCCAAATGTGTGTGTTTATATTTCTGCTTTTGTTGTAAAAATCAAAGTGTGATTGCTGGTTTAAAATGGTAAAACTAATAATGTTCATGGACTCTATTATAAATTTTCTAATTGTATGGGAAGAATCAAAGAAACATATAATTAATTGATTTGCAAATCCTCAAAGAGCTACAGGATCAGGTAGTGGTATGTTCTGATTCAACAGCATCATAATGCAGCATTTTATATGTGTGGCTAATGGATATTTTCATAAATGTTTGCTAGCTAGTCAGCCAATACAGAGAAATATTAGGCAGGGTCATTACTCACAGTTGTGTTTAATAAAATGAGAGAAAATTATCAAATGACACTAATAATAATAATCCTATAGCAGGCTAAATAATTCAATGATAATTACAAGTATTAATCTAGCTTTCTTCCCTGATTATGACTCTTCTCTCCTTTATCATAATGGGAGTAGCAGATTGTCTGCAATGAATTGTGAAAACCCAGCAGTGACTTTGGCAGTGAAGGCCTCCCATCAATTTTGATAGGTTAAAATGATTCTGGATGGTCTTGAGCAAATGTGTCAATTTTTTTTCTGTGTGTGTAATAAAAAGAAAGAAGCAATAGTAAATTCTTGCTGTTATTCCATGGAGCCAATAAAATCATACTGCCAACAAGAGGCTGTTGACATCGTAAGTGTGGTTAACTGTCTTGAAATACTAGGCCTCGAAATAAAATTCCAATATTTCACATAACCTCTTTTTTAAAAGAAAAAAAAAAAACAAAACAAAACAACTATACTGCTTACATTTAGGGCCCTGCTGTTGTGTAACTATTTTTAAACATGTCTACTGTAAGTGTATATATATATATATTTTTTTTTTCTGTGCAATACATTCATTTAGAGATAAATTTAGATTGCAAATTATTTGGGAGGAGGCATGGTATTTGTGGCTAGTCTTACAAGTAAAAAGGACTAAAAGAAAGAAGAAAAACATTTTTTATTACAGCATATTTACATCTGTCCAAAGTACTTATTTACTATCATACTGACTAATGTATAATACTGTACACAAAGAAAGAAGTTAAATGAGTTATAATTCAGTCGAAGTATAGCTGGCCATTTTAAAACTTACCACTGAATCTTTCTGGTATGAAATGTGATATCTGGCAATCTGGTCCAGTTCATTACATCAGGTCATTTGTATGTTCTTATTACCATTTTGATAGCATAGCACATTTTATAACCCAGACATTTTACAATGGAACTATGATGTATGAATTTTCAAAAGTATAGACATACATGAAGCTATGAGGTCAAAAATGATGAATGTCCGTAGTACCATATAGACTCAACAAATAAAAATGTCCAAGGCTCTGAGTGAGATTTATGAATATTGTATAAGATTAGGCCAACATGTGGTTTTGATATAAATCATCTGTTCTTAAATTAGAATTACAATCGTTGAGTACAGTGTTGAAAATGGCAGATAGATTTTAGCTATCTTTGCTCACTAGGGAAAATGGAAAAATGTTTAGTTTGGTCAGATTTTCACTTAACTTCTGAAAAATCTTACGTTTGAGAGAACCCTTCTGAAATAAGAATCCTTAAAGACATAACCCCTTTGGCACAAGTTTTCAAGAAACTTATTGGATGTTGTAGACAATTATATGGCACACGTACTGTTCTAGATGTTTCATGCCAATAATATGTAAGCCATACCAAGGCTACATATACATATAGAGATGTTCCTCAGCTTACAAGGGGGCTATGTACAGAGAAACACATAAAAAACTGAAAATGCATTTAATACCCCTAAACTATCAAATATCATAGCTTACCTTAAGCTTATTTAAACATACTCAGAACACTTACATTTGCCTGCATTTGGGAAAAATCATCTTAAGCAAAGCCTATTTTATAACAAGGTATCAAACATCACATGCAATTTATTAAATATTACACTAAAAAAAAGAAGAATGGTTATATATAGAATGGTTGTAAGAATATCAGGTGTTCATCCCTGTAATCTTCTAGCTGACTGGGAGCTGTGGCTCACTGCCCCTGCCCAGCATCACAAGACGGCACCATACCACATGTCACTGGCCCTTTTTATAAAGACCCAAATTCAAAATTCAAAGTACAGTTTCTACTGAATCACTTTCACTTTCACATCTTTGCCAAATATATTGTAAGTTGAATCATTGTAAATCAGGAGCCATCTTATTTGAAAGTTAAATCACAGTCACCCGTATACACACAAAAATAGGCCTTCATGTAGGGCCATCTATGTATCTCTAAACAACATAGCATGACCTATCAACAGCAAAAAATGGATGTGAAGGGGACAATTGCTTTGCGTCAGTACTCTGAGCAGTAACATACATGGCCTTACTCACCTAGCAGAACTCCAGAGCTAGCTGATGGCAAGGAATTTTACAAATGTTTGCTGAACAGCTTAAGCACTATTATTTTTAAATTAGTGTGCATATCTGTTTTCTAAAGATATGTTAATTTATTTTATGGACTTATTACAAAACCAAATAATTTCCTCTTATTTAAGTGGCAGGTAAATAGAATTCTTTTTAATTTAAATCAAATGGCTTTTTAGGGAAAATATACTAAAAATTCTGAAACTTGTATTGCTTATGAATCTTTTATTGGAATCCTTATCAAGTTGTATTTTTCAAGTTTTTCCTAAATAATCTTCAATGAATTGAAAATATTTTTTGGATTTTATTCAAGGCTATTAACTCACAATTTCACTTTGTTAAATATAGTGCTAAACGTTCAACCAAAACGTTGTGTCTTTTTTTTTCCACTACCACATCCTCCATCTACTGACTGGATTCTCTCCCCAACTAACACATATATACCATTGTCTATCTTTAGGATAAGTAAGGGTCATCTTTTGTCTTTATTCTATTCCTCGCATGCTTCTGAACTTGTTGAATTTTAATATAGTCACACCATAAGCATCACATATTTGATTCCCCTTTCAATAGTAAACAGTGCACAACCAGAGCATACCTTCAAAGCTATCAATAGACTTACTCTGATATATTATTTTTGTATTTTTGTAAATTAAAATAATTAAATTATAGAACAAGAGTTTCAGGTGGTAGGTGTTGTAAGTTTTACTCAAACTGACTTTTGTCAAACTCGTTTTTGTCATCATATATGACAAGTAGTTTTCTCACGTTTGTTTTTAGAATATCCTTGTATAATGAATATTTACACTGATATCTAGTATAAAAATCTTGCAATTTATTTTAGAAACATTAAGATATTGAAAATCAATCTATTTCTTTGATTCATTAAAGACATTTTTGGCTTGTTTCCAGTACTTTCTTACTGGTTAAAAAATGAATTTGAAGTAGTCTGAATTTCATTATTATATGGCACTTTCCCTTTGATGAATACAAAGACGATATTCTATATTAGCTATCTGAGAAGAATTTGTTTTTTTAATTTTATTTATTTGTGAGTGAGAGAGAGCACAAGCAGGGGGAGCAGCAGGGTGAGGGAGAAGCAAACTCCCGGCTAAGCAGGGATTCTGTTGCAGAACTGAGTCCCAGGACCCTAAGATCATGACCTGAGCTAAAGGCTCAGGCGTTTAACTGACTGAGCCACCCAGGTGTCCCAATCTGAGAAGAGTTCTGTATGTTATTCCTATTAATATGCAGTTTAAAGTCTAGGTGATTAACTTAATATTTTAGTGGCTATTACATAGATAGCACTATGTTCCAGGCAGAGAGTAAGAAAGAAATAGTAAATCAACCATATTCTATGCATTCTAAATGAAAATAATTAATCAATCATAATAAATCCTTCTATTTATGGAATATCAACTTATAAGCTTTTCTCCATATTAAAAAATGCCAAATACCAAAATAAAGGGTCATCTAATACAAATAAAGGATAGAATTAAAGAATTCTGGTAAGCCATTTAATTTTGAAAAATGGTGCTATATTGTTGCTGAGTTGTGGTTTTCAGTTACATAATATCTGATAAGTGTAGAAGTAACATGAGTGTTACGTGAGATGAGAAATGGTTTATAATTAAGATAATTTTAAAAGTACAGATAAATACAAATTTGTAAACATAGCATTATGGAGGAATAAAAATAAATGATAGCTACACACTCTAAAGTGAATAAATCTTGGAAAGTTAATAGAGAAGTAAAACAAGGGCAGTGCAAAAAGTATGGTACATTTTTATGAAGTTCAAACAAATTCTGTGAAACCATAGATGGACTTAAAGATACTATTATGTATCAAATATTGTAAAAATTAAGCAAGGAAATAGCAAACATAAAATAACCAAAGCATACAAACTTGGGTAGATACAATAGTTGTGATCATGTTCTACTTCAAAAAGAGATGAGTTAATAGATAAATAGAAGTAACTAGACTTTTTAGAAGTTAATAAAACTTTGCCTGTTATTTCTTAGTAATATAAAATATATGGTTTTCTAAAAAAAAGGTTTATCTTAAAAATATTTAAAAATAAATTTCAGGCTACTCATAAGGTTCTATTTACTTTTCCACTGAAGGAAAAGCTGGTTGTTGTAGTTGTAGTTGTTTGTTTGTTTTAGTCTCCTCCTGGTTTTTATTATTATAATGTTAGAATAAGGAATGTTAGATTGAAAAGTGAATTATTTTATAGACAAAATCATTACTTGATTCACCTCCTGGTACAGCAGATGGAACTCCTGAAAATATGCCCTTTTGCCTTACAGAAGAGTAACAGTTATGCTTACTTCTGAAACATACTTGGTGGTGGCCCTAAATAGTGACACCATAGTAAACATTTTGAATATTTGCAATTAATTTTTATAGTCATAGGGCTCCAAAAGGCACTGCTGGTATCTTAGCAGGTATTTCAATAAAGCTAAAAGTTGCCTGACTGTTTAAAAATATTAACAAGGCACAAAACGGCAGAAGTATTGTCCTCAGATATTATTTTTTTCCATATGCTCCTGATTCCAGACATGACAAGTTATTTTTTTAAATTTTTTTATAAAAGATTTTATTTATTTATTTGACAGAGATCACAAGTAGGCAGAGTCAGGCAGAGAGAGAGGAAGAAGCAGGAACCCTGCTGAGCTGAGAGCTCAATGTGGGACTCGATCCAAGAATCCTGGGATCATGACCTGAGCCGAAGGCAGAGGCTTTAACCCACTGGGCCACCCAGGCGCCCCCATGACAAGTTATTTTTGATAGCTATATATACAATGTATTTTCCAGTTATAAGAAAAATGGTTCTGCTATTTGTAACCTTTTTTAAAAATTACATAATTTTTTAATTTAAAATTTTATTTTTTAATGTTTTAATTTTTTTTCTTTTTTTTTAAAGATTTTATTTATTTATTTGAAAGACGGAGATCACAAGTAGGCAGAGAGGCAGGCAGAGAGAGAGAGAGAGGGAAGCAGGCTTCCTGCGGAGCAGGGAGCCCGATGCTGGGCTCAATCCCAGGACCCTGAGATCATGACCCGAGCCAAAGGCAGCAGCCCAAACCACTGAGCCACCCAGGCACCCCAATGTTTTACTGTTCAATATACTACTTAGAATATAAAACCTATTCCATTTGGTAAGATATTTACCATTTAAAAAATGGTAATTTTCTCATAGTGTGTTCCCCTCACATTGCTTTATTTTGAATAAAAATAATTTCACAATAAACATAACTGATGCTTTCCTTTTGATTGTCCCTCTGTTGGTCATACTGTATATGAGCCATGACAATTAGTTTTACAAAATTTATTCATGTTTGTTGATATGTTTTATCATAACTAATTTTCCCTCCCTTATCTAGATTCCCCAGCTTTCAGACAGGTGGACACTTCAATAAACCATACCCAAGGGATGTATCAAGTACTTCTTAGACATCTCTCAGATCCTTGAGGTCTCGTTTTACCTAGGGATTTGCAAAAGGTTCTGCCAGAGGCACCACTGTGACAACTGATGACCATGGTCTATCTCCTGCTAAGCTCAAGAGGTCACTGGTTTCCAAGTTTATCTATACAATTAATGCATTCCAGCAAGTTCTTTGTTTTTTAATATTAACAAACTTACTTTAAAGTTTATATGAAGAGGCAAAGACTCACAATAGTCAACATAGTGTTGAAGGAGAACAAAGACTGAGGACTGACTTCAAAGTTTACCATAACGATGGGGCGCCTGGGTGGCTCAGTGGGTTAAGCCTCTACCTTCGGCTCAGGTCATGATCCCAGGGGCCTGGGATCGAGTCCTGCATTGGGCTCTCTGCTCAGCAGGGAGCCTGCTTCTCCTCATCTCTCTCTCTGTCTGTCTCTCTGCCTATTTGTGATCCCTCTCTGTCAAATAAATAAATAAAATCTTTTAAAAAAAGTTGACCATAATGATAATTGTAAGCAAGATATTGTAATACCACAGAAAGACTAGATTAAAGGAACCGAATATATATTATCAATTATATTTTATATTTAATATAAAAGCAAAAGCAATACAAGAGAGCAAAATACAATCTTTTAAACAAATGGTTCTGGAGTAATGGTGAAGCTAAATGTAAAAATATAAAATAAAAATAAAATAAAATAATAAAATAAAATAAATCCAGGCAGATATCATACACTCTTCACAAAAATTAACTCAGATTGGATTATAAACCTAAACATGAAACATGTAGAAGGTAATATAGAAGAAAATTTAAATGACCTTGGTTTTGGCAATAACTTTAGCTACAAAAGCACAAGCACTGAATTTTAAAATGTCTACTCTGTGAAACACAATGCCGAGAGAATGAAAAGGCAAAGCACAGACTATGAGAAAAAATTTGCAAAATACACATCTGGCAAAGGACTGTTAATCAAAAATACACAAAGACCCCTTAAAACTCAACAAGGGGGGAAAAACCTGATTAAAAATGAGCCAAAGACCTTAGCAGATACCTCACAAAAGAAAATATTACAGATGGCAAATAAGCATATAAAAAGATGCTTCACATCATATGTCATCAGGAAAATGCAAATTAAAACAAAAAAGAGACACCCGTACATACCCAGAATTCAGAACACTGAAAACAGAACACGAAATGTTGGTGAGGATGTGGAGCAACAGGAATGTTCTTCCATGTCTATTGAGAATAAAGAATGGAAAACAACTTGGCAGTTTCTTACAAAACTAATCATATTCTTGCCAGATGATTCAGCAGTAGCAGTTCTTGGTATTTATCCAAAGAAGATGAAATCTATACCCACAAAGAGGTCTATAGTAGTTTTATTCATAACTGACAAAAGCTTGGAAGCAACCAGGATATCATTCCACAGGTGAAAGGTCAAATAAAGTGTAGTACATGCAAACAATGGAATATTATTTAATGCTAGAGAAATGAATTACCAAGCCATGAAAAGATATGTATATAAATATTTAATAAATATTTGATTTTAGGCTTCTACCAGTCTATCAATAGTATTAGTATATTTTAACAGTGAATGCTCAGCATTCATGAATTTACCTAATAAAATATTTTGGGTTCAATATTTTAAATACTTCAACCTCTATGATTATATTCCTAATAATTTTGAATTGGGGTAAATAAACCTTAACTTTTTGTAACTTGTTTCAATATGCAAAAGAGCTCAATAAACTTTTAGAAAATAAAAATTTACAAAAAAAAGTTTAGTTTACTATTGCCAAATAATTTAAAACTTTATCTTATATTCAAATACATATATTTTTCTAAATTGATTTATATGCTACTAAAACCAAAAACTTTTAGTTATACTAGATTTCATATCATGCCATCAATGCCAGAAAGCCATCTGTCGATGACTTGTCTTAAATAGAGTTAAGATGGGCGTTATTACAATGCAAGATGGAAACAAAGATAGTATAACAATTGAGTGTTACATAACTTTTCTGTTTTGATCAAGTTACTAATCTACAAAAGGCTTTTATCAGTGACAGACTTGGGAATTTAACAAAACTTTTAAACTAGCATGTGCGACTCATTCCTAGAAAACAACACAATCAATAACACTTTATTTAGATTAAATCATGACTATTTCTCCATTTGAATAAAAAAGGTTGCAACTCCAATAAGTTTATTGAACGTGAAAAGTTGAAATGCTGTAATGCTCCTAAGGAATCAAATGATCCAGTCATGAATTACAAAAAAATGATATAAATACCAAAGTGTTTGTATAATTGTAATGTACAACTGCCCATTAGCGTTCAATAGTGTAGGCTTGTACAAGAACTCTATAAAAGAACTCCACTTCTAAAATGTGGAAAATATGTTCCCTTTCTCCCTATATACAATTATTAAGCCATTCATTTAGCTTTTAAAATATCCACTTAATACAGGCTTTTTACTCATTTGAACCCGGCAGCAGGGTTCTATTCTTATTGCTTACATCTGAAGGATAGACTTCTAGCGTAAGAGGTAAAGCCCATAAAGGAGCCCAATAATAACAACAAAATACAGTTTAGTGATCCCTTACAATCTGCCAGCTACCTTTCTGAGAATACTTCAATTAATAAAACATATAAAATAGCTGACCACAAAGAGCTTACATTCTTTTGAAATATAATAGTGAAATAAACCAATAATAGAGGGGCGCTTCGGTGGCTCAGTCCATTGAGTGACTGCCTCTGGCTTGGGTCATGATCTCAGGGTCCTGGGATGTAACTCCCCAGCAGGCTTTCTAGGCAGTGGGGTGTTTTCTTCTTCCTCTGCGCACCCTCCCAATTCTCTCTCTCTCTGTCTCAAATAAGGAAATAAACCAGTAATAGAATAATGATTGATGGTTGATGGCGATAAGTGTTACAAAGAAATACAAGAAAGGTAAAAGCCATTGGAGAATGCTGGGATGAAAGTTAATTTTATTTTGTGTCGGGTGGTTATATCTCATTTAGGAGATGTTATTTGCACAAAGACCCAGGAAGTGAAGGAGGGTGTTATACAAATATTAAAGGAAAAGATTGCTCTAGGCAGAGCAAGTAAGTATATAGACTTTGTGTGAACAGCTTGTCTGTTACTTTTGAGGAAAAGCAAGGAGGCCAATGAGGAGTTCATAGTGGTGGAGAGAGGAAGAACGTATTGTACCTTCTAGTACATTGAAATGCCTTCAGTTTTTATTTAATATGAAAGGGGAAGATACCAAAAGACTTTCAACAGCAGAATAAAATCATCTGACTTGATTTTTAGGTTAAGTTGCTGTACCAAAATAAATTTGCAGGGAGAAAGGAGTGCAGTATGTGTGGAAGTGGGGCTATCAATCAAGTCAATAATTCAGGAACATATGATGGTGTTTTTAGCATGCTGGGTGGTAATAGAAGTGGTGAGGTATGGTTTTTATTTTGTATATATTTTGATGGTGAATATTCCGGTGAACAGGATGGGGTATGTGCAGGACAGACAATATCAACATTTATTTTACCTGCACAAACAGAAGGGTGGAGTCTTCATTCCCTGATATGGAGAGAACTCTGAGTTCAATTGTTCTTTGTCATTAAATGGCATAGTGATGATGAGGATTTAGTCAGACAGTGAAAGAGAACAGTAAGCATAGTGTTAGGCGGTAAGACATTATAATACATTTGAACAACAAAAAACGTTGTGTTGGATCATGTGTTTGTGTGAGTAAATAAATAAATAAAGCTTCCTGGGCTTCTGATAGAGGTAAAGAAGACTAGTATATGATCCAAAGGGGCACGTGCACCAAATGTTTATAGCAGCAATATCCACAATAGCCAAACTATGGAAAGAACCTAGATGTCCATCAACAAATGAATGGTATATATATATATATATATATATGATGGAATACTATGCAGCCATCAAAAGAAATGAAATCTTGCCATTTGCGATGACATGGATGGAACTAGAGGGTATTATGCTTAGCAAAATAAGTCAACAAGAGAAAGACACTATCTTATGATCTCTCTGATATGAAGAACTGGAGGTGCAATGTGGGTGCTTGGGGGACAGGAAAAGAGTAAATGAAACGAGATGGGATCAGGAGGGAGACAAACCATAGGAGACCCTTAATCTCACAAAAAAAACTGAGAGTTGCCAGGGGGAGGGGAGGGTAGGGAGAGGGTGGTGGGGTTATGAACATTGGGGAGGGTATGTGCTGTGGTGAGTGCTGTGAAGTGTGTAAACCTGGCGATTCACAGACCTGTACCCCTGGGGCTAATAATACATTATATGTTAATTTAAAAAAAAAGAGGAAGAAGAAGACTACTATAAATCAAATGCTATGGTTTTCAGCAAAGAGTGTGTAATCAGGCATATTTTATTAAAGTAACCATGTAAAATGATGGTTGAAAATTGGAATAACAGAAAACATAAAAATTAGAGATTTTAAAAAGAGATCTGGGACAGTGTAGAGAATATAATCAATGATATTATAATAGTGTTATATGGTGACAGATGGTGGCTATATTTATAGTAATCATAGAATAATGTATGGAGATATTGAAAACCTGAAACCAATGTAACACTGACTATCACTATACTCAAATAAAAAAATAGTAAAAATAAAACATTTTATTTTAAAAAGATAAAAAGAGGGACAAGAATTTGTAAAGTGAATTTCAAAAAGCTTAAAGATGAGGCTAAGACATACTCTGAACCTTGAGGAAAACACCATTTTGAAAATTCTTCCCATTTTGAGAAAACTCAAATGAATCAATACCATAAAAGAACCCATTTTAACTGAGAGATGTAATGAATGCTCAAGAAATAATTTTATGACAGGATAATTCTTCCCTATGAAACAGCATACAGAAACCAGTGGAAACACCTGGAAGCAAAATAAACTATACTGAAAATAAGAATTAGGAAAAAGATAAATGATGAAAGATAAGAAAATTAGAACTGCGAGAGAGACCTAGTGAATAGAATTTTTAGCTTGTGGTTTAATGTTTTTGAGGATAATCTAGAGTTCATAACTGCCTTGAGACAGGCTGGTTGTAGGCAGTTTAGGCAGACCCCTAAGACAGGCCTACTTTGGGCAGGTGGTGTTGGAGGAGGCCATTGGGCTGGACAAAGACAAATCCAACCATTTGACTAAAGTGTCTGTGAAGATGTTGAAGTCCGATGCAACAGAGAAAGACCTGTTAAATCTAATCTCAGAAATGGAGATGATGAAGATGATTGGACAGCACAAGGACACCATCAACCTGCTGGGTTCTGCACACAGGATGGTCCTTCATACACTCTCATGGAATATGCCTCCAAAGACAACATACAGGAGTACCTGCAGGCCCAGAGGCCTCCTGACCTGGAGTACTGTTACAATATCAGCCGCAATGCAGCAGAGCAACTCTCCTCCAAGGACCTGGTATCCTGTGCCTATCAGGTAGCCTGAGGCATGGAGTACCTTGCCTCCAAGAAGTGCATACACCAAGACCTGGCCACCAGGGAAGTGCTGGTGACAAAGGACAACATGATGAAGATCTCTGACTTCAGCCTTGCCAGAGATATCACCACATCAGTTACTATAAAAAGACAACCAACAGTGGACTGCCTGTGAAGTGGATGGTCCCTAAGGCCATGTTTGACCAGAGCTACATCCACCAGAGTGACTTCTGGTCTTTTGGGGTGATCCTGTGCAAAATCTTCAATCTGGAAGCCTCCCATATCCTGGAGTGCCTGTGGAGGTGGCTTTCAAGCTGCTGAAGGAGTCATTTGATGGATAAGCCAATAAGTGCACCAGTTATACACAATAATGAGGGGTGGCTGGCATGTGGTTCCTTCAAGCTGCTGGTAGAAGACCTGGATCATACTGTGGCCTTGACCTCCAACCAGGAGTACCTGTACCTGTCCTTGGCCCTGGAACAATACTGTCTATGCTTTCCCAACACCTGAAGCTCCACCTGCTCCTCAGAGAAGAATTCCACCTTCTCTCATGTGCCGTTGCCCAGGGAGGCCTATCTGCCCTGACACCCAGCCCAGCTTGCCAATGGTGGACTCAAATGACTAGTATCCCTATTACTCCTGTCCAGATTCCGTCATAAGCTGTAACCCTTACCCCCCACCCTCCCTGCAAGACTCACTGCCTTCTCCTTTGTCCCTTTCCTACTGGCAGGAGCCAGCTGCCTACCTGAGGCCTTCACCCCTTGAAGTTCACCTCTCTTCCCCTTCCTCTTCCTCCTCCTTACAACCTGCTCATAAAAGAAAGGCACAGAGAGGCAGGTACTTGCTTGTGGCTACTTCCTTCCCGCCCATATGTTGGACCAAGACCCCTCCCTGGCATCTGGTACTGCCTGGACTTCGAGGGAGTGGGAGATGAGGCATGCCAGTGAAAGCTGTTGGAGCTTTCCTGTTTTGGTTTTGTCTGCTTAGCATAACATGTAAGACTGAGTTCTGGTGGCAGGGACCTAGTCCTTGGTGCTATAGCACTAGCGAGGGGAGGTCAACTGCTGTGGGCCTTGGCTAAGAGCAACCCCTGCTCCAGAGATATGGTGCCAAGGGCTTATTAATTTTGATACTAATTTGCTTTGCTGACCAAATACCTGGTATCAAAAGATGGGAAGGCAAAGACTGAAAGCAGTGTTGTGACCATGGGGTCCAGCCCCAAACTATGAAGAAAACACAAAGTGTATAAATCTGAGTAAGTATATATTTACACACCTTTTTAAATAGGTTGTTATCAAAGATTTAATCAATGGGTAATATGCTCCTCGTGGCTGGGAAGCATCAGTTGCCATATATTAAAAAAAAAGAAAAGAGGTGTCTGGGTGGCTTCCTCCATAAGTGTCCCTTCTTTTCAGGTCATGATCCCAGGGTCCTGGGATGGAGCCCCACATCAGGCTCTCTGCTCAGTGGGAAACCTGCTTCTCCTTTTCCCTCTGCCCTGCTTATAGTTCCTCTTCCTATCTCTCTGTCTCTCAAATAAATAAAATATTTTAAAAAAAGAAAGAAACAAAATGTTTTTGAAAGGTCTTTTTTTTTTTAAATTTTCTAGGGGTGCCTGGATGACTCAGTTGTTTAAGCAGATGTTTGCCTTTGGCTGAGGTCATGATTCCAGTGTACAGGGCTCCAGCCCTGCATGGGACTACTTGCACCCCAAGGAGCTTGCTTCTTCCTCTCCCTTTGCACGTGATTCCCCCCGCTTGTGCGCTTCCTCTCTCTCTCTCTCTCTTTCTCTCTCTTGCTGTCAATAAACAAAATAAAATCTTTTCATAAATAAATAAATAAATAAATAAATTTCTAAACCTACTTTCAGTTTAGGTCCCTTAACAAAAATTGCTACTGCTTCATTTAAAAAAAAAAAAAAGATAATTTAGAAATGTGCTTCCAGAGCTAAAAAGCTGTTTTGTTTTGTTTTGTTTTGTTTTTTGTCAGGATTAAATATAGAAGTGCTTTAAAAAGTAAAAGAAAAAATATGCTATATTAACACTAATCACACTATAACTTTGGTGGTTATATCAAGATAATGAAAAGTGATTTTAAAGCAAATTTCATTATCAGACATAAAGATCAAGTCAAAATTACAGAAGAGTAAAAGGATGAATTCATCAGGGAGTATAATAATTCTTGACTTTTAATACTTAATAACAGATTTGGTGATATATAGGGAAAAACTAAGAACAAAAATCATAACTTCTACCTTAGAAGAGAAATGGAAAAAAATTTCAACACTTTTATTTTAAGATTATATAGACAAATGGTCATCAAATTGGTAAGATATGTAAGACTTGAACAAAATTATCAACTAACTAGATATGCTTGATATTACAGAACACTCCCAACAACCGCAGACTACATATATCTTAAGCCTTGATTTTCTTTGCAAAGGTCAACATTGATAATGTTCTAGTCATACATCCGTGTAACAGGAAAGAAGTAGCATATTTCTTGAAAGACACAGCTATCAAAGCTCCATTGAGAAACCGTAAAGATGGAGAAGGGATTTGAAAATTATATATCTGATAATGGACATCTATTCTGATTATTAAAAAATGAATAAAAATAAAAAACCTTACTAATAACCAAACAGAGTATCCAATTTTACATGTGAAGAAAATTATTGCAGAGACATGTCACCAAAAGGATATGGATGGCTTATAAGCACATGACAAATTTCTCAACATTTAGACATTAAAGAAATACGAATTAAAATCATAATGAGACATGCTTACATATCTATTAGAATGGCTAAAATTATAAAGGCTAATTGTACTTCGTCTGAGCTAGATTGAGAAGCAACAAAAAATCTAAACTGTTGTTGGCATATATCATGATACCACCACTTTGGAAAATATCTGCCATATAATAGGTTCAGTAGACAATTTGTAAATTTCAGAAAAAAATAATGTTGAGAGTATACTGAATTTCATAAGTCATTTCAATATTTTTTTCCAAAAAAGAAACTATGTAAAACATGCCTTAAATTTACTTTCAAAATATTTTATAGCATATAATGGACAATATACATAAGCCTTAAAGAAACAATCATATAAATAACCATTTCATACCTACTTAAAAATTGCATAATACCACACCCCTAGATCCTCTCTGAATGCTCTAAAATAACCCTTCAAAGGAAATACATTTTTAAAAATGACAGATTTTTTTTGGCAAATAATTTAATAAATAAAAGTTTCATTCATCTACGTAGATCATAATAAATGTTTTTAATAAGCATGAAATTATAACTCTGAAGTGTGCTAAAATGAAACCACCTGCTAAGGGTGAGAGAACAAAAATAAACATCATTTTTCCAAATAAGAGGAATTTATTACCTTTGAATCAAAGCATGTGGATTTGTTCAAACTGGCAATAAAGGAATATGGAAACACAAACCATAGAAAGTCATATTTTAGATTTCTAAAAAACTTCAAAGTGAAGAGTATACATTTTTTAAATGCTACATAATGCTACATAATGACAAGATGACAGGTTGTGACAAATAGCATTTTAAAAGCTCTACTCATAATGGAACGGAAGGTGTCATTTCCCTATAATTTTATATATGTCATTAATTTACTATATCTGGATACAACATATTACCAAACAGATGTTCATCAAAGAATAAATCATTTTTAATGGAACATAATAATTTGAACCTACATGTATTAATCATTTTTTTCGATCAAACATTTATAGTCTCGCTAAACTTTTTATCAGTTGTCGACAAAATTAAAAAACAATAGGATAAAAAGTCGAGTTTGGAAAAGTAGATTTTCTTTGAAATTTGCATTTAAATGAAAATATTTGCTGATATTTTTAAAACTTTAAATGTAATTTTATATATATGTATACTCAAATGATATAAAATTTTTGGAGACTTAATATAGTTTGGGGCACATGGTAAGCAATAATCAATTTTTTTGTTGAACCAAGTGTTCTTGTATGATTTTTCTTAATTATTCTAGTACCACAATTTATACTTCTAAGATTTTTTCCACCCCCCCATTTTAATATCTCTTAAGGTGGCACTCACCTTGCACTTGATGACATATCCTAGTTTAACTGACAGCCTTTCTCTTTCTTAGTCGAACATAAACTATAGTGCATCTTACCCTTGATGAAAGCTAGGATGCAATTAAATACACTATTATGGTTACGATTCTGATATTTGAAATCCTCCGGTAGCTCCCTGTGCCCCCACAGTGTAGTACCTCACCTCCTCGCCATAGTATACAAACCATCTCACCCCCAGTGTTAACCCCGGGGCTCAGCCTCCATCCCCAGGTGATGCTGCCAGATCAGCTGTCGGTTGTCATGAACTTGCTGTAGTTACCCGAATGCACTGTGCTGCCTCCTGGCACTTTGAAACTTGACACACTCATCCTCATTCTTCGCTTTGCCCTTCTCTATCACCTCCCCTGAAAATCTGTTCCTAAGTGGCTTTTCCCAGCTCCAACATACCCTTGGCAGTCTTTTATCTCCCTGTGGTAAAGCCTGTCACACTGCACCATGGACATGCCCGTTGTCCCCCTGAGAAGAGAAAAGGGATAGTGAGGGCCCCCCAGCATTTGCAGCTCTAGTGCAGAGCCCCATGCCTGGCTTGCAGGAAATGCCGAATCATGAAGACAAACAGAGATCATCCTCTGGCTAAAACCAGCTCTTCTTTGCCTACCGCAGGATCTGAATCAATAAAGGGCAACCAGTTATTATTGCTGTTTGTCTAGGGATTTTTACCCCATATATTTCCCAGGTCTTTACTCTTTTTATAGCACTTTAATTCAGGCTTCAACCACTTCTTAGTCAGATCAGGTGAAATCATTTTCCTTCCCATACCCTCGATGTATTTCACATCAAGTAATTCTTTATTTAAAGATCTTATTTACCCATTTGACAGACAGATCACAAGTAGGTAGAGAGGGAGGCAGGGAGAGAGGGGGGAAGCAGGCTCCCCGCTGAGCAGAGAGCCCGATGTGGGGCTCCATCCCAGGACCCTGAAATCATGACCTGAGCCGAAGGCAGAGGCCTAAACCACTGAGCCACGCAGGAGACCCCATATCTGGTAATTTTTAATCAACGTGGATATGCTGCATCAAATAGTTCCTTCTTCTTCAAATATAAATATATAAATATATTGATCAAGTCACTCGCATGTCTTAGGAGAATGTCATGCCTTTAGTAGCAAACTTGAAATCTTGGCCATTGGTTTTGATTTTTGATTTTTGTTTTGGTTTGATTTGGTTCGGTTTTTGTAATTTTAAAAATGCGCCAGCTGTCTGACCTGATTGCTTTCAGCTGTTTCTGCAACAAAATCGTCCAGGCAGCGAAAACTCTCATTGTTTACAGTGGCGCCCCCTTCTGAACACTTTGTTAATAAAAAGCTTTTTTTTTTTTTTTTTTGGCTATGATAAATGTGGAACAACAATGAGGTATTTCAAAGAGGTGAACCACAGATAAATTTCTCTAAGGGTGGGGTGAGGGTTACTCAAAAAGGAACTTAACAAGGCTTTTAAAGATGTCAACAATCATTATAACATAATGTGACTGATTGTTACCGTGCTCTTAACTGGGCAAACACTTGTTGGCTTCCAAGAAAGACTAACATAGTTGAGATGGTTCTAGCGGCCTTCTAGCACAGGGTCTCATGAGGCAGGGATTCTAGCCACTGGCTGTGCAAGGCATGAGGCCTGTTAGTGATTCTATTTTTTCCTCTGCAGAATGGGTCTTTCTTCATTCCAGGTCCTTTCTACCCCAATAAATAATGCGGCAATTCTCTCAGTGAGTTGTACTTTTGGTTTAAACAGCCAACTGTCTCTTAAAAAGGACTTTTGTTTAAATTCCTTAAAAAAAAGTCTTTTTAAAAAAAATCTTTTTCTTATTTTTAATTTTTTAATCCCATATGTTTACTCTGATCATGGAACTTTGTCATTATGACCTTCTCGGCTGAATAAAATATTCACCATCAGCACCTACTGCTCTCCTCTCCTGGTGGTCTCTCCAGAAGGGGACTTCTCTAGCTCTTCTAGCCGGAGATGGGCACTTCCCCTCTACCCCTGTTGCCGGACCAGCCTTACCTATCCTGCAGGGTCAGGTCGTTCTGGCCTTTTATCTGTTGTTCTCTTCTGAGTGGTTAGTTTTTCATAGATACCGTGCTTTGCTTTTGTCAGGATTTACCCTGGACTATCAAAACCCTTTTCTTGTGCCAGTGAAGCTTAAGAAACAGTCGGATGAGAGAACCAGGAACTCGAACAGATCATATTTATCCTGAATGTTCTGTCCAAAATGAAAAATACATTTCTGAGGAGCCTCAAGATCTCTGAGAAGAGAAGTTTCACCAACTCTGTCATGTAGGGGCATCAATTCCGATTCTGTGTCAATTTTCCTACTTTCCCAGCTAATAATTCTCTACCTCATAAAGCCCAATCTCAACCGTTTCCTCTCTCAAATGCAGTTGCTCTTAGAGTCTTCACATGGCACTTGGGGCCTCCTGGTCATTGGCTACTGCGCTCTGTACTTTGGGTCTAACAGCTGCGCGGCATCAAGATGAGAACATCTCTTGTTCTAAGACTTAATATAGTTTGGGGCACATGGTACGCAATAATCACAATTTTAGTTGATCCAAGTGTTCGAACTTTTCTTAATTATTCTAGTACCACAATTTAGAGTTCTAAGATATTTCTACCCCCCCATTTTAATATCTCTTAAGATGGCACTCACCTTGCACTTGATGACATATCCTAGTTTAACTGACAGCATTTCTCTTTCTTAGTCGAACATAAACTATAGTGCATCTTACCCTTGATGAAAGCTAGGATGCAATTAAATACACTATTATGGTTACGATTCTGATATTTGAAATCCTCCGGTAGCTCCCTGTGCCCCCACAGTGTAGTACCTCACCTCCTCGCCATAGTATACAAACCCTCTCACCCCCAGTTTTAACCCTGGGGCTCAGCCTCCATCCCCAGGTGATGCTGCCAGATCAGCTGTCGGTTGTCATGAACTTGCTGTAGTTTCCCGAATGCACTGTGCTGCTTCCTGGCACTTTGAAACTTGACACACTCATCCTCGTTCTTCACTTTGCCCTTGTCTATCACCTCCCCTGAAAATCTGTTCCTAAGTGGTTTTTCCTAGCTCCAACCTACCCTTGGCAGTCTTTTATCTCCCTGTGGTAAAGCCTGTCACACTGCACCATGGACATGCCCGTTGTCCCTCTGAGAAGAGAAAAGGAACAGTGAGGGCCCCCCAGCATTTGCAGCTCTAGTGCAGAGCCCCATGCCTGGCTTGCAGGAAATGCCAGATCATGAAGACAAACGGAGATCATCCTCTGGCTAAAACCAGCTCTTCTTTGCCTACCGCAAGACCTGGATCAATAAAGAGCAGCCAGTTATTATAGCTGTTTTTCTAGGGATATTTCCCCCATATATTTCGGGGGTTTCTTGTTAGCCCCAGAGGGCAATGTTTTTTCTTCTGGAGGGCAGGCAGAAGGCTGCATTGTAGTTCTGGAACTGCCAAACTGGAGGGCTTGTGGGCCAGGAGTTGAGGACAGAAATCTGAGAACACAAGCAACCTTAGGGTCTGGGCAAGGACATGGCAGGTACGCTCTGCAGATGAAACAAGATCTCGTGCATCTGAAATCAGGTGAGGATCTGACAAACACTCAGGTTGGATTTTTTGTCCCTTATGGCCCTCTTCATGAAGAGGTGGTGGATCACGAGGCCATGGAATTTTTCCCACGATGGGAGTTGTGAGATTCTCCAAACCAAAAGATTCTTCTGCAGGGCGATTGAGACCTGTTGGTTGGCTCCAGGACTTCCCATACGGATCGATTCCGAGTAGGGTTCTAAGGATGGATGGCTGGGGAGCCCGACTCTCATTCCTCTTGTGTCCTAGTGACAAGACAGGTTAGATCTGCTGGATCTGGGGGAGAAACTGAGAGGGTTGAGTTGAAATGGACTCTCTTGTGGATGGGTCCTAATGTGGGTTTGTGTCCATGGAGAACTTGGAATGAGGCAGTGGCACAGGGTCCCTGAAGGGTTCTCCTAACCAGAGGCTTTGACTCAGCTCCAACGTGCAAGATTCCCACGTGGAGACGAGATTTCTTCTGATGGGTGCCTCAAGAAACAGCCATATGCTGCTATTGGAATCCAGGCCTCTGAGGAGAGATGCCTGGACAACAAAGCAATGGATCCAATTAAGATCTAGGGGCCTGCTCACTGCAATTTACCTCTGGGGACATCTGTCCACGGGTCTAAGTGCAGGTAGATGCTCAGCTGGTGTCAGACCGCCCTTGTTTTTCCTGGGCAGTCAACACTATTGGGATGGCCCCGGGCACTTTGGAGGTTTATCATCCTATTTCTAGGTTTGTGGCCAATGGAATGGGCAGAATTCCCAGGTACAGTCCTCAGGTTTGGCTCCAAGAACCTGTGCCTGTAGGTTTTGTGGGCCAGGGCTGTGGGGACAGTTGTCTGAAAACACAAACTCGGCTTAGGTTTCGGGTCGTAGGTATTGCAGGACTGATCTACAGACAGTGAGGAGAACTCTTCAGGATATGAACAAGGGGGCAAGTGTGAGACGCTTGCTCAAGATTTTGTCTCTGGATATTGTGTCACTGATGGCCGTGGAATGTCCGGGTGGCCTCATGGGCCATGGACGAGTCTTCCTCTCTGGGCATTTGGCCCGATCCGAAGAGTTTGGGGTTATTCTTTGAGATGGGAGGAGTTGGTTTTGTTTTGTTTTTACCTCAGGTGTCCCACCAAAAGAGAGTTTCCAGAGCAGAGCCCTGGGGAGGGGCGAGGGGACAACCAGAAAGCTGGTTAAAACTTGGGGCCTAGGGGCATGGCAAGCCCATTATGACGTCTAATGGTCCAGCCACTGAGAAGACTTACTAGAGGACAGGACTCACGCTGAGGGTCAAAATGCGTGTTTGTGCCCTCTTCGTACTTAAGCATGGGCGGGGCATAATGTGTCAGGGTCAGGGTCAGTGTCAGCGTTTGGGTTAGGGTTTGGGGCAGGCTCACAGTCAGTGTCAGGGTCAGGGTTAGTGGTTACTGTTAGGGTTAGCCCCGCTCCTGGGTCATGGACCCATCCGTTCAGGGTCTCAGGATAAACCCTGTGCAGAAGGGTGTAGACCCTCCACCCGATCCCACTTAACCAGCCTTAAACTGGTGTGTGAACATAACTTGCCCACCAGACATCTAAACCCTCATCAGCCTGATCCTGCTTGGGGCATCTCCTCCCACGATGGCATGGCAAGGTCCTCTTTACACACAGACACACAGACACCCAGAGGCACACACACACACACAGAAACGGGGAAGAGACCTAGGGCTACACCCGTGGATCAGAAGGTGTGGGACTCTCTGACTCTGAGCCCCCTGGTGTCACCTTTTGATTTTATTAGCCAAAGGGTCTGAGGCATTGGGGAAACATGATATGACCTGAAGGGAGGCGATGTGTCTGGCGGGTGAGCTCTCTTCTCCCTGCATCCTCCCGGCTTCAGTACAGCAGAAGAACATGTCGCTTCCTTTAGGATGTGCCTAGAAATGAGCTGGGCAGGGGTTTTTTCTCTGTAATGGGTTGCCTGGATACATGGGTTGCAATTCCGTTGGGCTCTGTCGTCAGGGAAGTGAGGCCACCGCTGCCTGGGGGCTCCTTACCGAACTTCCTGCTGTAGCAAAGCTCCCTGAGCCACCGGTGCGCAAGCTGCTCAGGCTCACACTCCACTCAATGCAGTGCCCATCCAGTGACCCCCATTCAGACTCCACCCAGCCCTTGGGAGGCCTGGGTGCAGCTCTTGTCCCCGCTGGAGGCAACAGAGCTGGGTTTAGACTAGGTTAGTGTTAGGGTTAGGGTTTAGAAAGACTTAGGGTCAGGGTTAGGTTTAGACCTCGTTGGGGTCAGGGTTAGTGTAAGGCTTAGGGTAGGGGTCAGGGTTAGGGTTAGGTTCATGGTTAGGTTTAGGGTCAGGCTCACAGTAGGGTCACGGTTAGCGTAACGATCAGAGTCAGGGTCAGGGTCAGTGTTAGGGTGACGGTTAGGTTTAGGGGCAGGTTCAGGGTCATGGTCAGATTTAGGGTCAGGTTCAAGTTTTGGTTTGGGGGCAAGGTTCATGTCAGGGTTAGGGTTAGGTTTGGGACAGGTTTAGTGTCAGGGTTAGGGTCAGGGTCAGGGTTAGGTTCATGGTTATGGTAAGGTCAGCTTTATGTTTAGGATCTGTTTTATGAGTAGGTTAAGAATCAGGGTTAGCTTTAGGTTTACGATTATGTTCAGGATCTTGGATTGGGTCAGAGTTAGGTGTACATTCAGGGTTAGGGTCAGTGTTAAGGTCAAGGCCAGGGTAAGGTTTAAGGTTAAGGTCTGACATAGGCAAAGTTCAGAGATAGGGGTATGATATGATCAGGGTCAGGTAGAGGGTCAGGATTATTGTTAAAGTGGGGTTAGGGTTAGGGCTAGGTAGGTTGAGGGTTAGGGTTAGACCAGGTTAGGGTCAGTGTCAGTGATAATGTTAGGGGTTAGTTTTAGGGTTAGGTTCAGCATTAGGTTTCGGGTCAGGGCCCGTGTTAGTGTCAGGGTCAGGATTACGTTTAGGGTTACAGTTAGGGTCAGGCTCACATTCAGTGTCAGGGTTATGGTTAGGGTCAGGGTCAGGGTCACTGTTAGGGTCAGGGTTACGTTTCTGGTGTTTGCCTGGGTCAGGGTCAGGGTGAAGTCTAGGGCCAGTGTCAGGTTTACGGTCAGGATCAGGTATTGTTTTAATGTCCACATTCGGGTCAGCGACAGGGTTATATCGTTGTCAGTGTTAGGGTCATGGTTAGGTTTCGGCTCAGGGCCAGGATGAGGTATAGGGTCAGGGTCTGGTATAGGCAAAGTTCAGAGATAGGGTTATGATCATAGTCAAGTATAGGGTCAAAGTTAAAGTTAAAGTTTAGGGTTAGTGTTAGGGTTAGCGTTTGGTGGACGGTTAGGGTTAGAACTTGTTAGGATCAGGGTCCGTGGTAGGGTTAGGGATTAGTGCTAGGGTTGGTTCAGCGATAGGATTCTGGGGAGGACCCGTGTTACTGTCAGGGTCAGGGTTGCATTTAGGGTTAGAGTTAGGGTCAGGTTCACAGTCAGGGTCAGGTTTAGTGTTCAGGTCAGGGTCAGGGTACTGCCAGGGTCAGGGTTAGATTTATGGTCATGGTCTGGGTCAGGGTCAGGGTGAAGTCTTGGGCCAGTGTCAGGTTTACGGTCTGGATCAGGTATTGGTTTAAAGTCCACATTCAGGTCAGCGACAGGGTTATGTAGTGGTCAGTGTTAGGGTCATGGTTAGGTTTAGGCTCAGGGCCAGGGTCACGTATAGGGTCCGGGTCTGGTATAGGCAAAGTTCAGGGTTAGGGTTATGATCATAGTCAGGTATAGGGTCAGGGTTATTGTTAAAGTTAGGGTTAGTGTTAGGGTTAGCGTTTGGTTGACGTTTAGGGTTAGAGCTTGTTAGGATCAGGGTCTGTGGTAGGGTTAGTGGTTAGTGTTAGGGTTGGGACCAGCGATAGGATTCGGGGGAGGGCCCGTGTTAGTGTCAGGGTCAGGGTTACATTTAGGGTTAGTGTTAGGGTCAGACTCACAGTCAGGGTCAGGTTTAGTGTTCAGGTCAGGGTCGGCGTCACTGTTAGCGTCAGGGTTAGATTTATGGTCATGGTCTGGGTGAGGGTCAGGGTGAAGTTTAGCACCAGTGTCAGGTTTAGGGTCAGGTATAGGTATTGGTTTAAAGTCCACATTCGGGTCAGGGACAGGATTGTGTAGTGGTTAGTGTTAGTGTCATGGTTAGGATAAGGGTCAGGGTCAGGGTCAGGTGAAGGTCAGGGCCAGGGTCAGGTTTAGGGTCAGGCTTTGGTATACGGTCAATGTTTGGTTCAGTGTCACAGTTAGGTTTGTCGGTAGCATTTGGGATTGGGGTTAGAGTTAGAGTTAGAAGTAGGGTTATGGTTAGGGTTAGCGTTAGACAGCGTAAGGTCAGGGTTAGGATTTGGTTTAGGGTAGGGGTTAGTGTTAGGGTCAGGGTCAGCGTTAGGTTTAGGTTCAGGGTCCGTATTAGGGTCATGGTTAGAGATACATTTAGGTTTAGGGTTAGTGTCAGGCTCACAGTCACGGTCATGGGTAGGGTTAGGGTCAGGGTTATGTCCGCGTCAGGGTTAGGATTAGGGTCATGGTCAGGGTCATGGTTAGTTATGAGTCTTGGTTACAGTAATATCAATGTTAGGTTTAGGTTCAGGGTCCACATCAGGGTCAGTGTCAGGCTTAGGTTTAGGTTTAGGGTTCTGGTCAGGATCACAGATAGGGTCAGGGTCAGGGTCAAGGTTTGGGTTAGGGTTTGGGGCAGGCTCACAGTCAGTGTCAGGGTCAGGATTAGTGGTTACTGTTAGGGTTATCCCCGCTCCTGGGTCATGGACCCATCCGTTCAGGGTCTCAGGATAAACCCTGTGCAGAAGGGTGTAGAAACGGGGAAGAGACCTAGGGCTACACCCGTGGATCAGAAGGTGTGGGACTCTCTGTCTCTGAGCCCCCTGGTGTCACCTTTTGATTTTTTTAGCCAAAGGGCCTTGGGCGTTGGGGAAACCTGATATGACCTGCCATGGAGGGGACGTGTCTGGCAGGCGAGCTCTCTTCTCCCTGCATCCTCCCGGCTTCAGTACAGCAGAAGAACATGTCGCTTCCTTTAGGATTTGCCTAGAAATGAGCTTGGATGGGGGGTTTTCTCTGTAATGGCGTGCCTGGATACAAAGGTTCCTATTCCGTTGGGTTCTGTCGTCAGGTAAGTGAGTTCAACACTGCCTGGGGGCTCCTTACCAAACTTTCTGCTTCAACAGAGCTCCCTGTTCCACCGGTCCCCAAGCTGCTCAAGGCTCACCCTCCACTTAATGCAGTGCCAACCCAATGACCCCCATACAGCCTCCCCCAAGCTCCTGGGAACCTGGGTGCAGCTGTTGTCCTCGCTGGAGAGAACAGAGCTGGGTATAGACTAGGTTAGTGTTAGGTTTAGGGTTAAGAAAGACTTAGGATCAGGGTTAGGGTTAGACGTCATTGGGGTCAGGGTTAGCGTAAGGCTTAGGGTAGGGGTCAGGGTTAGGGTTAGGTTCATGGTTAGGTTTAGGGTCAGACTCACAGTAGGGTCACGGTTAAGGTTATGGTCAGAGTCAGGGTCAGGGTCAGTGTTAGTGACGGTTAGGTTTAGGTTCAGGTTCAGGGTCATGGTCAGGTTTAGGGTCAGGTTCAAGTTTAGGTTTGGGGGCAAGGTTCATGTCAGGGTCAGGGTTAGATTTGGGACAGGTTTAGTGTCAGGGTTAGGTTCAGGTTCAGGGTTAGGTTCATGGTTATGGTAAGGTCAGCTTTAAGTTTAGGTTCTGTTTTATGTGTAGGTTCAGGATCAGGGTTAGCTTTAGTGTTATGATTCTGTCAGGATCATGGATTGGGTGAGAGTTAGGTTTACAGTCAGGGTTAGGGTCAGTGTTAAGGTCAAAGCCAGGGTCAGGTTTAAGGTTAAGGGCTGACATAGGCAAAGTTCAGAGTTAGGGTTATGATCAGGTTCAGGGAGAGGGTCAGGATTATTGTTAAAGTGGGGTTAGGGGTAGGGTTAGAGGTAGGTTGAGGGTTAGGTTTAGACCGGGTTAGGGTCAGGGTCAGTGATAATGTTAGGGGTTAGTTTTAGGGTTAGGTTCAGCGTTAGGTTTCGGGTTAGGGCCCTTGTTAGTGTCAGGGTCAGGGTTACGTTTAGGGTTAGAGTTAGGGTCAGGCTCACAGTCAGGGTCAGGTTCAGTGTTCAGGTCAGGGACGGGTCACTGTTAGGGTCAGGGTTAGATTTATGGTCATGGTCTGGGTCAGGGTCAGGGTGAAATCTTGGGCCAGTGTCAGGGTTACGGTCAGGATCAGGTATTGGTTTAAAGTCCACATTCGGGTCAGCGACAGGGTTATGTAGTGGTCAGTGTTAGGGTCATGGTTAGGTTTAGGCTCAGGGCCAGGGTCACGTATAGTGTCAGGGTCTGGTATAGGCAAAGTTCAGGGTTAGGGTTATGATCATAATCAGGTATAGGGTCAGGGTTATTGTTAAAGTTAGGGTTAGTGTTAGGGTTAGCGTTTGGTTGACGTTTAGGGTTAGAGCTTGTTAGGATCAGGGTCTGTGGTAGGGTTAGTGGTTAGTGTTAGGGTTGGGTTCAGCGATAGGATTCTGGGGAAGGCCCGTGTTAGTGTCAGGGTCAGGATTACATTTAGGGTTAGTGTTAGGGTCAGGCTCACAGTCAGGGTCAGTTTGTTGTTCAGGTCAGGGTCAGGGTCACTGTAAGGGTCAGGGTTAGGTTTATGGTCATGGTCTGGGTCAGGGTCAGGGTGAAGTTTAGCGCCAGTGTCAGGTTTAGGGTCAGGTATAGGTATTGGTTTAAAGTCCACATTCCGGTCAGGGACAGGATTATGTAGTGGTCAGTGTTAGTGTCATGGTTAGGATTAGGGTCAGGGTCTGGGTCAGGTGAAGGTCAGGGACAGGGTCAGGTTTAGCGTCAGGCTTTGGTTTAGGGTCAATGTTCGGTTCAGTGTCACAGTTAGGTTTTGGCGGTAGGGTTTGGGATTAGGGTTAGGGTTAGAGTTAGAAGTAGGGTTATGGTAGGGTTAGGGTTAGACAGCGTAAGGTCAGTGTTAGGGTTTGGTTTAGGGTAGGGGTTAGTGTTAGGGTCAGGGTCAGCGTTAGGTTTAGGTTCCGGGTCCGTATTAGCGTCATGGTTAGAGTTACCTTTAGGTTTAGGCAAGGGTCAGGCTCACAGTCACGGTCTGTGTTAGGGTTAGTGTCAGGGTTAGGTCAGCGTCAGGGTTAGGATTAGGGTCAGCGTCTGTGTCATGATTAGGTTTGAGTCATGGTTACGGTAAGGTCAGATTTAAGTTTAGTTCAGGGTCCACATCAGGGTGAGTGTCAGGCTTAGGTTTAGGTTTAGGGTTCAGGTCACGATCACATACAGGGTCAGGGTCAGGGCTTGGGTTAGGGTTTGGCGTAGGCTCACAGTCAGTGTCAGGGTCAGGGTTAGTGGTTACTGTTGGGGTTAGCCCCGCTCCTGGCTATGGACCCATCTCTTCAAGGTCTCAGGATAATCCCTGGGCAGAAGGGTGTAGACCCTACACCCGATCCCACTTAACCAGCCTTAAACGGGGTGTGAACATGACTTGCCCACCAGACATCTAAACCCTCATCAGCCTGATCCTGCTTGGGTCATCTCCACCCATGATGGCATGGCCAGGTCCTCTATACACACAAAGACACAGACACTCAGAGGCGCACACACACACACACACACACACACAAACACACACACACACACAGTGAGAGAGAGACTGCGAAGAGACCTAGGGCTACACCAGTGGATCAGAAGGTGTGGGACTCTCTGACTCTGAGCCCCCTGGTGTCACCTTTTGATTTTATTAGCCAAAGGGCCTGAGGCGTTGGTGAAACCTGATATGACCTGCCAGGGAGGGGACGTGTCAAGTGGCGAGCTCTCTTCTCCCTGTATCCTCTCGGCTTCAGTACAGCAGAAGAACATGTCGCTTCCTTTAGGATGTTTCTAGAAATGAGCTGAACAGGAGGGTTTTCTCTTTATGGGGTGCCTGGATACGTGGGTTCCAATTCTGTTGGGCTCTGTTGTCAGGGAAGTGAGGTCACCACTGCCTGGGGGCTCCTTACCAAACTTTCTGCTCCACCAGAGCTCCCTGAGCCGCTGGTCCCCAAGCTGCTCAAGGCTCACACTCCACTCAATGCAGTGCCCATCCAGTGACCCCCATACAGCCTTCCCCCAGCCCTTGGGAGGCCTGGGTGCAGCTGCTGTCCCCACTGGAGGGAACAGAGCTGGGTTTAGACCAGGTTAGTGTTAGGGTTAGGGAGAAGAAAGACTTAGGGTCAGGTTTAGGTTTAGACCTCGTTGGGGTCAGGGTTAGCGAGGCTTAGGGTAGGGGTCAGGGTTAGGGTTAGATTCATGGTTAGGTTTAGGGTCAGGCTCACAGTAGGGTAAGGGTTAGGGTTTCGGTCATAGTCAGGGTCAGGGTCAGTGTTAGGGTGACTATTAGGTTTAGTGTCAGGTTCAGGATGATGGTCAGATTTAGGGTCAGGTTCAAGTTTTTGTTTGGGGGCAAAGTCATGTCAGTTCAGGGTTAGGTTTAGGACAGGTTTAGTGTCACGGTAGGGTCAGGGTCAGGGTTAGGTTCATGGTTATGGTAAGGTCAGCTTTATGTTTAGGTTCTGTTTTATGAGTAGGTTCAGGATCAGGGTTAGCTTTAGGGTTACGATTCTGTTCAGCATCACGGTTTGCGTCAGAGTTAGGATTACAGTCTGGGTTAGGGTCAGTGTTAAGGTCAAGGCCAGGGTCAGGTTTAAGTTTAAGATCTGACAAAGGCAAATTTCAGAGTTAGGGTTATGATCATGGTCAGGGAGAGGTTCGGGATTATTGTTAAAGTGTGGTTAGGGTTAGGGAAGAGGTAGGTTGAGGGTTAGGGTTAGACCGGGTTAGGGTCAGTGTCAGGGATAATGTTAGGGGTTAGTTTTAGGGTTAGGTTCAGCGTTAGGTTTCGGGTCAGGGTCCGTGTTAGTGTCAGGGAGGGTTAGGTTTAGGGTTAGAGTTAGAGTCAGGCTCACATTCAGTGTCAGGGTTAGTGTTAGGGTCAGGGTCAGGGTCACTTTTAGGTTTAGGGTTAGGTTTCTGGTGTTTGCCTTAGTCAAGGTCAGGTGAAGTCTAGAGCCAGGGTCAGGTTTACGGTCAGGATCAGGTATTGGTTTAAAGTCCACATTAGTATCAACGACAGGGTTATGTAGTAGTCAGTGTTAGAGTAATGGATTGGATTAGGATCATAACCATAATAGAGTATTTAATGCATCCTAGCTTTCATCAAGTGTAAGATGCACTATAGTTTATGTTCGACTAAGAAAGAGAAATGCTGTCAGTTAAACTAGGATATGTCATCAAGTGCAAGGTGAGTGCCACCTTAAGAGATATTAAAATGGGGGTGGGGGACAAATCTTAGAAGAAGTAAATTGTGGTAGTAGAATAAATCTGAAAGGTCCAACACTTGGATCAACTAAAGAAGTGATTATTGCTTACCATGTGCCCCAAACTATATTAAGTCCTAGAACAATAGACGTGCTCATCTTGATGCCCCGCAGCTGTTAGACCCAAGGTACAGTGGGCTGTAGCCAACGACCAGCAGGCCCCAAGTGCCATGTGCAGACTCTAAGAGCAACTGCCTTTGAGAGAGGAAACGGTTGAGAGTGGGCTTTCTGAGGTAGAGAATTACTAGCTGGGAAAGTAGTAAAATTGACACAGAATCGGAATTGATGCCCCTACATGACAGAGTTGGTGAAACTTCCCTTCTCAGAAATCTTGAGGCTCCTCAGAAACGAATTTTTCATTTTGGACAGAACATTCAGGATAAATATGATCTGTTCGAGTTCCTGGTTCTCTCATCCGGACTGTTTCTTAAGCTTCACTGGCACAAGAAAAGGGTTTTGATAATCCAGGGTAAATCCTGAAAAAAGCAAAGCAAGGTATCTATGAAAACTAACCACTCAGAAGAGAACAACAGATAACAGGCCAGGCCGACCTGACACTGCAGGATAGGTAAGGCTGGTCTGGAAACAGGGGTAGAGGGGAAGTGCCCATCTCCTGCTAGAAGAGCTAGAGAAGACCCCTTCCGGAGAGACCACCAGGAGAGGAGAGCAGTAGGTGCTGATGATGAAGAATATTTTATCAGCAGAGAAGGTCAAAATGACAAAGTTCCATGATCAGAGTAAACATATGGGATTTAAAAATAAAAAATAAAAAAAAGATTTTTGTAAAAGGACTTTTCTTTAAAGGAATTTAAACAAAAGTCCTTTAAAGAGACAGTTGGCTGTTTAAACCAATAGTACAACTCACTGAGAGAATCGCCGCATTATTTATTGGGGTAGAAAGGACCTGGAATGTAGAAAGACCCATTCTGCAGAGGAAAAAATAGAATCACTAACAGGCCTCATGCCTTGCACAGCCAGTGGCTAGAATCCATGCCTCATGAGACCCTGTACTAGAAGGCCGCTAGAACAATCTCAACTATGTTAGTCTTTCGTGGAAGCCAACAAGTGTTTCCCCAGTTAATTGCATGGTAAGAATCAGTCACGTTATGTTATAATGATTGTCGATATCTTTAAAAGCCTTGTCAAGTTCCTTTTTGAGTAACCTTCACCCAGCCTTAGAGAAATTTATCTGTGGTTCACCTCTTTGAAATACCTCATGGTTGTTCCACATTTTCCGTAGCCGAAAAACAAAAACAAACAAACAAAAAAAAGCTTTTTATTAACAAAGTGTTCAGAAGGGGGCGCCACTGTAAACAATGAGAGTTTTCGCTGCCCGGACAATTTTGTTGCAGAAAGAGCTGAAAGCAATCGGGTCAAACAGAGCCAAGGGCTGGAGGGATTTTTAAAATGACAAAAACCGAACCAAATCTAACCAAAACAAAAATCAAAACCAATGGCCAAGAGTTCAAGTTTGCTACTAAAGGTATGACATTCTCCTAAGACATGCGAGTGACTTGATCACTTTATTTATATATTTATATTTGAAGAAGAAGGAACTATTTGATGCAGCAAATCCACGTTGGTTAAAAATTACCAGATATGGGGGCTCCTGGGTGGCTCAGTGGTTTAGGCCTCTGCCTTCGGCTCAGGTCATGATTTCAGGGTCCTGGGATGGAGCCCCACATCGGGCTCTCTGCTCAGCGGGGAGCCTGCTTCCCCCCTTTCTCTCTGCCTCCCTCTCTACCTACTTGTGATCTGTCTGTCAAATGGGTAAATAAGATCTTTAAATAAAGAATTACTAGATGTGAAATACATCGAGGGTATGGGAAGGAAAATGATTTCACCTGATCTGACTAGGAAGTGGTTGAAGCCTGAATTAAAGTGCCACAAAAAGAGTAGAGACCTGGGAAATATATGGGGTAAAAATCCCTAGAAAAACAGCAATAATAACTGGCTGCTCTTTATTGACCAGATCCTGCGATAGGCAAAGAAGAGCTGGTTTAGCCAGAGGATGATCTCCGTTTGTCTTCATGATCTGGCATTTCCTGCAAGCCAGGCATGGGGCTCTGCACTAGAGCTGCAAATGCTGGGGGCCCTCATTGTCCCTTTTCTCTTCTCAGGGGGACAACGGGCATGTCCATGGTGCAGTGTGACAGGTTTTACCACAGGGAGATAATAGACTGCCAAGGGTAGGTGGGAGCTGGGAAAAGCCACTTAGGAACAGATTTTCAGGGGAGGTGATAGACAAGGGCAAAGCGAAGAATGAGGATGAGTGTGTCAAGTTTCAGAGTGCCAGGAGGCAGCACAGTGCATTCGGGAAACTACAGCAAGTTCATGACAACCGACAGCTGATCTGGCAGCATCACCTGTGGATGGAGGCTGAGCCCCGGGGTTAACACTGGGGGTGAGAAGGTTTGTATACTATGGCGAGGAGGTGAGGTACTACACTGTGGGGGCACAGGGAGCTACCGGAGGATTTCAAATATCAGAATCGTAACCATAATAGAGTATTTCATTGCATCCTAGCTTTCATCAAGTGTAAGATGCACTATAGTTTATGTTCGACTAAGAAAGAGAAATGCTGTCAGTTAAAGGAGGATATGTCATCAAGTGCAAGGTGAGTGCCACCTTAAGAGATATTAAAATGGGGGGGGGCAAATCTTAGAACAAGTAAATTGTGGTAGTAGAATAATTAAGAAAGATCCAACACTTGGATCAACTAAAGAAGTGATTATTGCTTACCATGTGCCCCAAACTATATTAAGTCCTAGAACAATAGACGTGCTCATCTTGATGCCCCGCAGCTGTTAGACCCAAGGTACAGTGGGCAGTAGCCAACGACCAGCAGGCCCCAAGTGCCATGTGCAGACTCTAAGAGCAACTGCCTTTGAAAGAGAAAACGGTTGACAGTGGGCTTTCTGAGGTAGAGAATTACTAGCTGGGAAAGTAGTAAAATTGACACAGAATCGGAATTGATGCCCCTACATGACAGAGTTGGTGAAACTTCCCTTCTCAGAGATCTTGAGGCACCTCAGAAATGAATTTTTCATTTTGGACAGAACATTCAGGATAAATATGATCTGTTTGAATTCCTGGTTTCTCATTAGGACAGTTTCTTAGGCTTCACTGGCAGAAGAAAAGGGTTTTGATAATCCAGGGTAAATCCTGACAAAAGCAAAGCACGGTATCTATGAAAAACTAACCCCTCAGAGGAGAACAACAGATAAAGGGCCAGGCCTACCTGACCCTGCAGGATAGGTAAGGTTAGTCTGGCAACAGGGGTATTTGGGAACTGCCCATCTCCTGCTAGAAGAGCTAGAGAAGACCCCTTCCGGAGAGACCACCAAGAGAGGAGAGCAGTAGGTGCTAATGATGAAGAATATTTTAATCAGGGGCGCCTGGGTGGCTCAGTGGATTAAGCCTCTGCCTTCGGCTCGGGCCATGATCTCAGTGTCCTGGGATTGAGCCCCGCATCGGGCTCTTTGCTCAGCAGGAGCCTGCTTTTCTATCTCTCTCTGCCTGACTCTCCGCCTACTTGTGATTTCTCTCTCTGTCAAATAAATACAGAAAATCTTTAAAAAAAAAAAAAGAATATTTTAATCAGCAGAGATGGTCAAAATGACAAAGTTCCATGATCAGAGTAAACATATGGGATTTAAAAATAAAAAATAAAAAAATTTTTTTGAAAGGACTTTTCTTTAAAGGAATTTAAACAAAAGACCTTTTTAAGAGACAGTTGGCTGTTTAAACCCAAAGTACAACTCACTGAGAGAATCACCGCATTATTTATTGGGGTAGAAAGGACCTGGAATGTAGAAAGACCCATTCTGCAGAGGAAAAAATAGAATCACTAACAGGCCTCATGCCTTGCACAGCCAGTGGCTAGAATACCTACCCCATCATACCCTGTGCTAGAAGGCCACTAGAACCATTTCAACTATGTTAGTTTTTCTTGGAAGCCAACAAGTGTTTGCCCAGTCAAGAGCGCGGTAACAATCAGTCAAGTTATGTTATAATGATTGTCGATATCTTTAAAAGCCTTGTCAAGTTCCTTTTTGAGTAACCCTCACCCCACCCTTAGAGAAATTTATCTGTGGTTCACCTCTTTGAAGTACCACATTGTTGTTCCACATTTACCATAGCCGAAAAACAAACAAACAAAAAAAAAGCTTTTTATTAACAAAGTGTTCAGAAGGGGGCGCCACTGTAAACAATGAGAGTTTTCGCTGCCCGGACAATTTTGTTGCAGAAACAGCTGAAAGCAATCAGGTCAGACAGAGCCAAGGGCTGGAGGGATTTTTAAAATGACAAAAACCGAACCAAATCTAACCAAAACAAAAATCAAAACCAATGGCCAAGATTTCAAGTTTGCTACTAAAGGTATGACATTCTCCTAAGACATGCGAGTGACTTGATCACTTTATTTATATATTTATATTTGAAGAAGAAGGAACTATTTGATGCAGCAAATCCACGTTGGTTAAAAATTACCAGATATGGGGGCTCCTGGGTGGCTCAGTGGTTTAGGCCTCTGCCTTCGGCTCAGGTCATGATTTCAGGGTCCTGGAATGGAGCCCCACATCGGGCTCTCTGCTCAGCGGGGAGCCTGCTTCCCCCCTCTCTCTCTGCCTCCCTCTCTACCTACTTGTGATCTGTCTGTCAAATGGGTAAATAAGATCTTTAAATAAAGAATTACTAGATGTGAAATACATCGAGGGTATGGGAAGGAAAATGATTTCACCTGATCTGACTAGGAAGTGGTTGAAGCCTGAATTAAAGTGCCACAAAAAGAGTAGAGACCTGGGAAATATATGGGGTAAAAATCCCTAGAAAAACAGCAATAATAACTGGCTGCTCTTTATTGATCCAGATCCTGCGGTAGGCAAAGAAGAGCTGGTTTTAGCCAGAGGATGATCTCCGTTTGTCTTCATGATCTGGCATTTCCTGCAAGCCAGGCATGGGGCTCTGCACTAGAGCTGCAAATGCTGGGGGCCCTCATTGTCCCTTTTCTCTTCTCAGGGGGACAACGGGCATGTCCATGGTGCAGTGTGACAGGCTTTACCACAGGGAGATAATAGACTGCCAAGGGTAGGTGGGAGCTGGGAAAAGCCACTTAGGAACAGATTTTCAAGGGAGGTGATAGACAAGGGCAAAGCGAAGTATGAGGATGAGTGTGTCAAGTTTCAGAGTGCCAGGAGGCAGCACAGTGCATTCGGGAAACTACAGCAAGTTCATGACAACCGACAGCTGATCTGGCAGCGTCACCTGGGGATGGAGGCTGAGCCCCGGGGTTAACACTGGGGGTGAGAAGGTTTGTATACTATGGCGAGGAGGTGAGGTACTACACTGTGGGGGCACAGGGAGCTACCAGAGGATTTCAAATATCAGAATCGTAACCATAATAGAGTATTTCATTGCATCCTAGCTTTCATCAAGTGTAAGATGCACTATAGTTTATGTTCGACTAAGAAAGAGAAATGCTGTCAGTTAAAGTAGGATATGTCATCAAGTGCAAGGTGAGTGCCACCTTAAGAGATATTAAAATGGGGGGGGGACCAATCTTAGAACAAGTAAATTGTGGTAGTAGAATAAATAAGAAAGATCCAACACTTGGATCAACTAAAGAAGTGATTATTGCTTACCATGTGCCCCAAACTATATTAAGTCCTAGAACAAGAGACGTGCTCATCTTGAAGCCTTGCAGCTGTTAGACCCAAGGTACAGAGGGCAGTAGCCAACGACCAGCAGGCTCCAAGTGCCATGTGCAGACTCTAAGAGCAACTGCCTTTGAAAGAGAAAACGGTTGACAGTGGGCTTTCTGAGGTAGAGAATTACTAGCTGGGAAAGTAGTAAAATTGACACAGAATCGGAATTGATGCCCCTACATGACAGAGTTGGTGAAACTTCCCTTCTCAGAGATCTTGAGGCACCTCAGAAATGAATTTTTCATTTTGGACAGTACATTCAGGATAAATATGATCTGTTTGAATTCCTGGTTTCTCATTAGGACAGTTTCTTAGGCTTCACTGGCAGAAGAAAAGGGTTTTGATAATCCAGGGTAAATCCTGACAAAAGCAAAGCACGGTATCTATGAAAAACTAACCCCTCAGAGGAGAACAACAGATAAAGGGCCAGGCCTACCTGACCCTGCAGGATAGGTAAGGTTAGTCTGGCAACAGGGGTATTTGGGAACTGCCCATCTCCTGCTAGAAGAGCTAGAGAAGACCCCTTCCGGAGAGACCACCAAGAGAGGAGAGCAGTAGGTGCTAATGATGAAGAATATTTTAATCAGGGGCGCCTGGGTGGCTCAGTGGATTAAGCCTCTGCCTTCGGCTCGGGCCATGATCTCAGTGTCCTGGGATTGAGCCCCGCATCGGGCTCTTTGCTCAGCAGGAGCCTGCTTTTCTATCTCTCTCTGCCTGACTCTCCGCCTACTTGTGATTTCTCTCTCTGTCAAATAAATACAGAAAATCTTTAAAAAAAAAAAAAAGAATATTTTAATCAGCAGAGATGGTCAAAATGACAAAGTTCCATGATCAGAGTAAACATATGGGATTTAAAAATAAAAAATAAAAAAATTTTTTTGAAAGGACTTTTCTTTAAAGGAATTTAAACAAAAGACCTTTTTAAGAGACAGTTGGCTGTTTAAACCCAAAGTACAACTCACTGAGAGAATCACCGCATTATTTATTGGGGGAGAAAGGACCTGGAATGTAGAAAGACCCATTCTGCAGAGGAAAAAATAGAATCACTAACAGGCCTCATGCCTTGCACAGCCAGTGACTAGAATACCTACCCCATCATACCCTGTGCTAGAAGACCACTAGAACCATTTCAACTATGTTAGTTTTTCTTGGAAGCCAACAAGTGTTTGCCCAGTCAAGAGCGCGGTAACAATCAGTCAAGTTATGTTATAATGATTGTCGATATCTTTAAAAGCCTTGTCAAGTTCCTTTTTGAGTAACCCTCACCCCACCCTTAGAGAAATTTATCTGTGGTTCACCTCTTTGAAGTACCTCATTGTTGTTCCACATTTACCATAGCCGAAAAACAAACAAACAAAAAAAAAAGCTTTTTATTAACAAAGTGTTCAGAAGGGGGCGCCACTGTAAACAATGAGAGTTTTCGCTGCCCGGACAATTTTGTTGCAGAAACAGCTGAAAGCAATCAGGTCAGACAGAGCCAAGGGCTGGAGGGATTTTTAAAATGACAAAAACCGAACCAAATCTAACCAAAACAAAAATCAAAACCAATGGCCAAGATTTCAAGTTTGCTACTAAAGGCATGACATTCTCCTAAGACATGCGAGTGACTTGATCACTTTATTTATATATTTATATTTGAAGAAGAAGGAACTATTTGATGCAGCAAATCCACGTTGGTTAAAAATTACCAGATATGGGGGCTCCTGGGTGGCTCAGTGGTTTAGGCCTCTGCCTTCGGCTCAGGTCATGATTTCAGGGTCCTGGAATGGAGCCCCACATCGGGCTCTCTGCTCAGCGGGGAGCCTGCTTCCCCCCTCTCTCTCTGCCTCCCTCTCTACCTACTTGTGATCTGTCTGTCAAATGGGTAAATAAGATCTTTAAAAAAAGAATTACTAGATGTGAAATACATCGAGGGTATGGGAAGGAAAATGATTTCACCTGATCTGACTAGGAAGTGGTTGAAGCCTGAATTAAAGTGCCACAAAAAGAGTAGAGACCTGGCAAATATATGGGGTAAAAATCCCTAGAAAAACAGCAATAATAACTGGCTGCTCTTTATTGATCCAGATCCTGCGGTAGGCAAAGAAGAGCTGGTTTTAGCCAGAGGATGATCTCCGTTTGTCTTCATGATCTGGCATTTCCTGCAAGCCATGCATGGGGCTCTGCACTAGAGCTGCAAATGCTGGAGGCCCTCATTGTCCCTTTTCTCTTCTCAGGGGGACAACGGGCATGTCCATGGTGCAGTGTGACAGGCTTTACCACAGGGAGATAATAGACTGCCAAGGGTAGGTGGGAGCTGGAAAAAGCCACTTAGGAACATATTTTCAAGGGAGGTGATAGACAAGGGCAAAGCGAAGAATGAGGATGAGTGTGTCAACTTTCAGAGTGCCAGGAGGCAGCACAGTGCATTCGGGAAACTACAGCAAGTTCATGACAACCGACAGCTGATCTGGCAGCATCACCTGTGGATGGAGGCTGAGCCCCGGGGTTAACACTGGGGGTGAGAAGGTTTGTATACTATGGCGAGGAGGTGAGGTACTACACTGTGGGGGCACAGGGAGCTACCAGAGGATTTCAAATATCAGAATCGTAACCATAATAGAGTATTTCATTGCATCCTAGCTTTCATCAAGTGTAAGATGCACTATAGTTTATGTTCGACTAAGAAAGAGAAATGCTGTCAGTTAAAGTAGGATATGTCATCAAGTGCAAGGTGAGTGCCACCTTAAGAGATATTAAAATGGGGGGGGACCAATCTTAGAACAAGTAAATTGTGGTAGTAGAATAATTAAGAATGATCCAACACTTGGATCAACTAAAGAAGTGATTATTGCTTACCATGTGCCCCAAACTATATTAAGTCGTAGAACAAGAGACGTGCTCATCTTGATGCCCTTTAGCTGTTAGACCCAAGGTACAGAGGGCAGTAGCCAACGACCAGCAGGCTCCACGTGCCATGTGCAGACTCTAAGAGCAACTGCCTTTGAAAGAGAAAACGGTTGACAGTGGGCTTTCTGAGGTAGAGAATTACTAGCTGGGAAAGTAGTAAAATTGACACAGAATCGGAATTGATGCTCCTACATGACAGAGTTGGTGAAACTTCCCTTCTCAGAGATCTTGAGGCACCTCAGAAATGAATTTTTCATTTTGGACAGAACATTCAGGATAAATATGATCTGTTTGAGTTCCTGGTTCTCTCATTAGGACTGTTTCTTAGGCTTCACTGGCACAAGGAAAGGGTTTTGATAATCCAGGGTAAATCCTGACAAAAGCAAAGCACAGTTTCTATGAAATACTAACCACTCAGAGGAGAGCAATATATAAAGGGCCAGGCCTACCTGACCCTGCAGGATAGGTAAGGTTAGTCTGGCAACAGTGGTACAGGGGAAGTGCCCCTTTAGGTTGGCATGGACAAAGCCCTCAATCAACTTTCTGTGCCTTTGCGACAGTTATGAGAAGTTCTGGTAAGTCCCCAATTAATGAAAACAGTCTGCTCTGACGCCTGTTGTCCTCTTCGGCTTTTCTCTAAGAATTCTTTTCATCTGTTAGTTTGGTGGTACTGGTGGTTGTATTTTAACGGTTCATGGTTATAATATTCACCTTCAGAAGTGTTGTAAATGATTTTGTTTTTGCATATGCTAAAAACCTAAAAAAACATGTTCGAATTGAAGAAGACCTATTCTCAGAGTAGACAACCTTAAAATGTCAGGGGAGAGGAAGCATATTTCCAAATTCAACTTATTAATGCCACTTTGGTCATATGTAAGTGGTTTCTAACTTACGAATGACTTGTATTTTAACAGTTTGTAATCTTGTAAAGATCCCCCCCCACCGCATGTAAGCTACGTGTGGTTAGGTTCCTGGGCTGATCTACAAAAACTGTGTAATCCCTAATGGAACTGAAGGATAATATAAATAAAATGTAATACTTAATAAATGTTACATTTGCATGTTCTCTCAGAAAAATCTCTGTTGTGCGAATGGGACTCCCCACCTCTAAGCCATTGGGAATAGGAACTCCACCTGGGTGAACAGTGGAGGGGCGGTTGTGGCATCACTTCTAACAGAAAACTGTGCTGCCCTGTCTCCCCTCCGGCCCCCCCCCCCGTCTGTGTCTGGTGCCCTGACTTACGGCCTCTGTCCATTCTGATGCCCTGTCGTAAACTTGTCAAAAACAACACCATCCTTCCTTGTGTGTCTCCTCTAGCTTGAGTGGCCTCTTGCGTCCCTCCCCTAAGACAGTGCCTGCATCCTAGAGAGAATATAAAGAGAACATAATTTAAGGGAAGACACAGTACATGGTTAGAACCACAAAAAATGCGAAGTAATGGAAATATCAGTGCTGAGAAGCCTAGGGGAGGGGCAGGCAGGAAAGAGTTCGTGAAACAGGTAAAAATCTTGAGTTGTGCCTTGAGGTAGCCAATACTTTCCATGGTTTATGTCTCATTTGAATTTTACAAAATCTTGTTAAAGATACTTTTCCTTGGAATGGAAGGGATTTTCATGGTTCGCTGTTGGATTCCACACCAGCCGCTGTGGGGCTCTCCCACTGCCTCCTTGGTGTGCCTCTTCCTCCCGGGGCCTCATAGTGGTGTTGTTTCCCAAGCCTAGCCTTCCTTTGGCCTCCCACTCTTCTCTCGAACCCCCTCCCTGGAGGCAGATTTGCTCTACTCACACAGGCTCCCGTCCCACCTCACCCCCTGCCATCACCATATACCCTCCCTTTTCCATGGCCTGTTTTTATGGCCACTTTGGTCCTGCTCAGCCACAGGCCTGACCTGCCTTTCTGGTCCCAACTCTGAAGCTGTTCTGTGAGATTCTCAGATCACTGAGGGATACGACTATATCTGTCTTCATTGCATCCCTGTAGGCTGCCACAATACTGACGTCCAGGAGGTGTTTCATAATGTTGATGGAGTGAATTAATTCACCTTCCTGTGGAATTTTTGTGATCTGCCTACTTCATTCTAGTTGTTTCTGTTAACCTTTGTTTTGGCCCTAATTCCTAATTATCTCTTTATTCATTAGCTTCTGGACATGTTTCTCTACCTCTGTGCTCTGCCTTTTTCTGGTCTTCTGTTCTTCATTCTTGATTCCTGGTATTTCCATACCCACATTTCATCATCATGCATCAGTGCTTTGACATTCTTTCGTTCTCCAAAATATGCAGAATCTAAAGACTTCATCTCAGTGAAGTTGGCCCTCCATTCCTATTTCTGCTTCTCTCCAGAAGGAAGCCTGCAGTGCACATGGCTGTGTGCCTGTCTGACCCTGCCCCTGAGTGTGTGTGCACTTACATCTGCTCCCCATCCCCTCCCCACCTCGGCAGCTGTGTACACATGGCTTTCAGAGTCCGATTCGAGCCCCGTCGCATTTCCAGACTCTCCTGTACTTTGCTTCATATTATCTGTTCTCCATTCTAAGCCCCCTCATCCCCATAACTTTCACTGTATATGTCATTCTTCTTCTAGCCATGCGACCCTGCCTTCGTGTCATTATGCCCCCAGGTCATGAGTCCCCTCAACAGTAACTGTGTCTGGTATATCATGTTTTTTTTTTTTTTGTCAATATCTGCATAGTACTGGTGCACAGGTATTAATTTCTGTGGAATTGAATGAGATGTAGGAAATTGATAATGTGACAAAACAATGTCTGTAATACATTTTCTTTATTATTCTTTTAAAGAGTCTCAGGTCATCAGTCAGTGAAGGAATTCAGGCAGTAGATGAACGAATGTGTAAACAAGAGGACATAAGGAAGAAAAAGGTACCCTCCAGTAGTTTCTTATGCTGCATGCCAGTTGAAGCCCTCTCCTCTTGTCTCCGCGAACTTGTCAGCACTATTCAGCTTTTTTTCTTTTTTTTTTAAATTTAGCTTTTTTTCAAAGCTCTCACGCATGTGCATTTTATGCATTATGTCACGTTATCTACCTGAAATAAGAAGACAGAATTTCAGAGGTACCCACACGATCTCAAGATCACCCACTTTTTCCAGAACAAGAAACAGTGATAACTGTTGTCAGTGCAGCGCTTGACAGTTAATGACTGTATAAATTGTCAGCGGCCCTGTAAAGAAAATAGGCCTATATTAGAGACTAGGGGAGAAGTGGGCTTTCCAAAGCAAACTCAGGATTCTGCCGTAGGTTTGCTGTTATTTTCTGATCCTGTGTTCTTTATGTTCTGGTGTTCACTTTAATTTTTTCAATTCCCAGTAGTTAGCATGCGGTGTTGGCTTAGTTTCAGGTGTGTGAGACAGGCAATGGCTCTGTACATCTGAGGTCTCACCCCGGGAGTGTGCCCCTTAGTGCTATCTCCAGTTCCAAGTGTCCCTGATATCATTCATGAGCATAACGATGTAGGGGCACAGCGGGCATTGGGAGTCTGGGCTTCTGACTCTCGCCTGCTGCTCTGTACAATGTTTACTATGTGTATTATTAGCATATTTGTTCAAATCTCAGTGGGGAGAAGCCTGTTTGAGGGACCTTCTGTTTAATTCGCCTCTGGATCTCCTCACAGCTTTTGTCCAAAGAATGCTTGTCGTGCGCTTCCAGACAAAACAGTAAGCTTTGTGAGAGCAGGGTGTATTTCTTGCTTTATTTTCTCGTGCCCCCCCACCCCCCATCGGAATGAATATCGAGCTCCCAGGGGTGTTCATTATTATTATTATTTATTGAATGGATGACTTTGTATTTTTTTGTTCTTTAAGGATGAAAGTTTTCATAATGTCCCTCAACCTCTTTGATAATATTTGTAGTGTAAAAGGTCTTTAATGATTTGGTGCTTGGGCATATAGGTATATGCACATGTAAACTGAGAGGGCCAGTACAATCGGAAGCCAAAGTTAAAACATGAATAAAGGGCCATAAGAAAACAAATGGAGGGGCGCCTGGTGGCTCAGTTGGTTAAACGTCCGACTCTTGATTTTGGCTCAGGTCATGATCTCAGGATCATGAGATTGAGCCCCGCATTGAGCTCTGTGCTCAGCAGGATGTCTGCTCGAGATTCTCTCTCTCCCTCTGCCCCTCCCCTGCACGCGCACATGCAGTCTCTCTCTCTCTCAAATAAACAAATCTTTTTTAAGAAAATAGGAAAGAAATGCCCATAGAAAGATTCAGGATGGGGAAAAAAAGAAATAAGAGTATAGAATATGAGAAAGCAAAGTCTAGGGTTTTTTTTTTTTCCTCTATAAACTTGCAATAGAATATGGAAGTATGCTTATTCTAGAACTAAGATTTGCATTCTTGAGAATTCTGTGTTTCATAGAAATATTCAAAATATAGCATGCCCTATATATTTGAAGTTAACTTTTGGTCTTATATTTTCCTGCATTTAGCATGGGAAATAAAGATGATTAAGAGTAAAGATGGTGACGTTTTTTGTTTGCTTAATTTTTATTTTTATAGATGTGTGTGTTGAGGCTTATACAAGTTATTTGATCAGTGGAAAAGATTGAAAAAATCTTAAATTCACAAAGTTCGAAAGAAACCTCTGCACTAGAAGCAAGCAGGTAAGCATTTTTTTTTAACTAAGTAGCACATAAATTAATACTTCACATCCAATCTAATTAGGCGGGGACGGCTTAGTTAGAATTCATTTCTGAACAAGAAGAAAATCCAGGTTTGTGGCTAGAATGTAGCTCCAGGAGAGTGGAGAGCATGAAATGGTAAAATCTATAACACGTTCCTATAAACGCTTTGGTTATAGACCACAGTTCCAACACGTCATTATGCTTGCAGTGTAAAAGTATATTTGGAATCACCTTCCCTGAGGACTAGCAAAGTCCTGTTGATCTTTAAGGCATACCTACCATTCATCTTGGTTTTTCTCCATCTCATTTTTTTTCCTAGACATGCCCAGAGTATTACCATTGATGTATTTTGCACCAGCATTATATTATTGAAACAGTATAGGACATATCCAATTGAAATTTACAAACAGGAAAGGAAAAACTTATGAAATAGGAAAAAGATGATGGCTCTCTTTGTTACACTGTGATTGTCTTGTTCCCTTCCTGGTGTGAATTTTCAATCATCCAGGGTAGATGAGTGACTCAGAAAATGAGTAGTTAGGTCCTGTCAGCACTGTGAGACGCACAGTGGTGCAGTGGGAGTAGCCGGGGCTGGTCCTACACATACCAGCTGGGCTGCCTGCGTCAAGGTCGCCTGGTGCCCTGAGTGCTCTGTTGTGTGACGCTAACAGTCCCTCCCCTTGCAGGCGGAGTTAGGTTTCTAAATTTTAGGAATTAAGGTTTTAGATTTGGAAGGAACTTGAGAGACCATATGCTCCGCATGTCTCATGATGGAGATTAAGAACGGACACATCCCAAAGGAAGCGATTCTCTGGTCCTAGGTCTCTGTCCCCTTTCACATCAAGGCATTCAACTAAGTGGTCAGCCTCCACTGTGCTTGTGGCTCTAGCCCATTGCACTCGTGCTTCTGCCCCGTTCGTCCACACTTAGCAGACAGTCTGCACGCGGCCCTTCTGCAGCCCGTGTGTCTCCAGCGGCTCTGCTTCACTGCGGCCCTTGGCAGCGCCTGCAGCCCCTCCAGCCATGTCCACGTTCGGCCCCTGGGGAGCTGGCCCTCCAGTGTTCTTCCCGTCTTTGCTGTTACTGCTGTGCTCATCGGATAGAAACACCTCAGTGAGCTCTGTGTCTACAATCCTGTCCCTTTGCAACACTGTCCTTGATAAACAGACATTGTGCACTTTCTTGCTCAGAATTACCTTGGAGGACTTTTTTCTCCAGAAGAGCAGCTCTGAGCTCTAGAGTCAGGAAAGCCAGAGCAGCGTCAGTGCACAGTAAATCCATCATGCTCTGCCAGGCCCAGAAATGCCGAGAAAAGGATAAATAGGAAATGCACATGGGATCAGTCAGTAGAGGTTGGGATTAGGCTTCTGCATTGGTCGTGCCAAGCGCTTGCCTTCCCTCCACACCAGTTCTGATGCTCTGGGATGGGGCACACCATGGCAGGTCTCCAGCGATTTTGGGTTTTCTTACAGTGTGTTTCCTTACTACCTGACTGCCCATCCTCAGATGTGGGATGCCTCATAGAGCCCAGCAGGGGCTTTGGGGCCTTTGTTGTGTGTTTTTTTTTCTTTCACTGTTCGACTTCCTTTTGAATGGGGTTGACGCTTTCTAATGTGGGGGGCAAGAGGGAAGTGTATCCAGTCCACTTGATGGCAGATGCACTGTGAGTGATTTCTCACCAGCTCCCGGAGCACCGAGCTTGCTCTTTCTGCCGTTGGGTAAATTTAAACTTGGAGTCCACTGCTCTGAGCGATTTCCCAGGTTGCTGCTAGGCGGTCAGTTTTAGCTGATTGAGGAGACAGCAGTAGTTGGTACTGGGGAGGTACTTGGGAGGGAGAATGAGGCAGGCAGAGAAGAAGAGGGGGCTTCGGGTATGAACGGTAGGACAGGGCAAGAGAGAGGAGGGGGTTAGAGAATGGGAGAAGAAGGGAGAAGAAGGGCACAAATGGGAGAGCCCGAGGAACGTGGAGGAATCATGCAGTTGTACCCACACTGACCTAAAATAGCTCCATCCCCTTGCCTGGGCCCTGTGGCCCGGGCCAGGCTGCGTCGGTGGCTTCTACAACCTCCCCGCTCCTCACCCCTTGCACTGGGGCCTGCTGCACAGACAGTTTGTCATGAAAATTGATGGCGTTCAGGTGCAGGTGCCTGAGCGCTGTAAGGCATGTGGGGCGGTGGGGGTGGCAGGTTTTTAACTTTGGGAATTACTTTTCTCTAATTGTCTCTACTAGCCCTCTCTGGACTAGACAGATTTTGGAGAGAATTGCCACAGAATTTAACCAGTTACACTTTCATGCTGTTCAGAGCAAAGGCATGCCTCTTCTGGACAAAGTAAGACCAGCAAGTGTTGGTTTCGATTTTCAATTTGCTGTTTGCGAATTTCCTGGATGATTTTGGTTTGACCTAGCATTGCCCCTGATAATTGCTACTCTACAGGATTTTGAAGCTAGCTTTGAATTCTTTTTTTTTCAGTGTCTCCTGCTTGGGACCCTGCTTCCATTATGTCACACTAGATAGATTTTGTGTAAAGACACAAGCGTAGTCTCCAAACTATGCAAGTAAAATTAATTCTGAATTTCATGTAACTTGACACATCATATGATGTAGTCAGAGTTCATTTATCCAAAGCCCTTGACTGGGTTTAAATGCACGTTTGTCAGATTTACTCCGTAGCTTAAGAGGCAAATAACTTTTTGTCATTCCGTAATTGTCTGAACTTCACTTTGATGAAGCCGACTTACTTTCAAAGAAATCATAGGGAGGGGACGCCTCAGTGGCTCAGTCAGTTAAGCCACTGCCTCTGGCTTAGGTCATGATCCCAGGGTCCTGGGATTGAGTCCCACCTTGGGCTCCTTGCTTGGCAGGAAGCCTGCTTCTCTTTCTGCCTGTGTCTCCTTGTGTGCTTGTGCTCTCTCTCAACAAATAAATAAATAAAAACCTTTAAAATAAAAAGAAAGAAAGCAATCATGGGGAGAATAGATTCATTGTTATTCTCTAGGAAATGTTGGGATTTTAATCTTACATATATTCTGGTAGAATTAGAGGCTCGCTTTATATATATAACACATATGTATATAAATTATACACATATATTTGAGCTTTTAGAAACTGTGGTACCTGAACCTTCTTTCCTGGTCTCTCTGTTCTTGCAGCGTATAGCCCATATTACGGCCATGCTGCAGCAGTCCCTGGGAGGCCTGCTGCTAGAAGGGCTTCAGACTTCCAATGTGGACATCATACGGCACTGCCTCCAGACTTACGCTACACTTGACAAGACACAGGATGCAGAGGCGTTAGTCGGTCAAGTACTGGTGAAACCATACATGGATGAGGTTTGTGCCCCCATGCACCTCATTCCACAAACACAGAGCATCTAATCTGGCTTTGTTTCTTGACTGGGTGAGAGAGAGCTCAGGGCTCTTCCTTGAAGATGCTCTTAGTTCCTGATCTTCTGGTTGTAAGAAAAGGTTGGTCCCGCTTGGTGCCCATCAGCATGGCAGGAATCAGGCATGCGCTCTGGTCTCTTCCAGTGATGCCATAACTCAGGGATCATCTTAATTTAGTAGGGGTGAGGGACTTGCCTAGGAAGAAGGTACGGATCAGAACATTTTCAGGTCAATTTCCATTTCCATAAGTTATACGTTAATGAAGTTGCCGAAAAGCGTGACCCCACCAAGGCGCCCGTGCCCACTGGAGGAGCTGGAAGACAGCTCTGTGCGCAGGGAAAGTCTGTGAGGGGAAGCGTCTTCGCAGAATTGATGTGGCCTAAGTCTTGAAGACCATGGGGGAGTTTGCCAGGCTAGGAAGGTGGGAGGGAGGGAATATTCAAAGATAAAGGGCTTTGAAGGGCGAGTTAGCCGGGTAGTACCTTAAGTCCAGAACTTGGTTACCCAGTGTTCTTGACCTATAAGGATACAGTAAAATACAGGGAGTCAGTGTATCCTGCCTCTGAGCGGCCGGAGTATGGGCTGCACCATGTGAGGCCGCCAGCAATCAGCAGCTTCCAACTTAGAGAGCGTCAGTTTCATCTAGTTCAAGCGGACAGAAGTCATGAAGCCAGTCTCAGCGTTTGAGGGCTTTCTTCCAGTCACCTGCCAGTGCGAGTGTTCTTTCTGTCTGGTAAGTATAAAGCTACCCACCATGACTTCAGGATGAAAGGCTTCCAGTTTTAAAACGAGACAGTATCCCAGTGATAGAAATGAAATTGAAGGATTAATTTCAGTAATCTTCTCAGCTTCATTAAGACTACTAAAAGTAAATGATCTGTCAGTTCTTTGTATGTATCCTATTATAGTTCATAGCTCTCTCTGTGGGGGTGAAAAAGATCACATTATTCTTTGTCACTAAATGAAAATATTTTAGTTATTTAATTTATGCCCTTTTCATTGAACTGAATCTAATATGCTAAATTGGGGAAGTACTTTACGTTTCCATGTCATTAAATGAACTGTGGCCACGTTTGTATTTTAAGTTTGTATGCTTGTCATTCACCTCCTGCAACTCAGCCTCACCAAAAAAAATTAAATACTAAAGCAAAATAAGATGTGTTTTCTTCCATCACTTTCCATCTCAGCCCTTTCCCTGTTCTGGAGACGGTAGAGGATAAGGCCAGGGTGAAGATGATACAGAGCTGTTGTCTGCAGATACAGTATTTTGCTTTTAAGCTCAGAAGGGAAGCAGATGAGTGTGTGTGATGTTTTAGCTTCAGGCCAGTCTCTGTCCCTCAGCCTCTGTGTCCCCCAGGGTTGGAGCAGTATTCCCAAATCCCAGGACCTAGATTTTCATGCCAATGTTACTTACCTCCTGTTTAGAAAGCATACTGAGTGGGGAGGAGGAAGGACGAAGTGCATTTTTAAGGTTTACATGATTCTTTTCTCTGTAGTGTATAGTTCATACTTATCTTTTAGGTGCTTTAAAAACAAACAAAAACACAAACAAACAAACAAATAAATAAATAAAAATAAAACGCTCTTCCTTCTGCTAGGTGATTGTAGAGCAGATCGTTGAGTCTCATCCAGACGGCCTGAAGATCATGTATGCTAATAAGCTCCTGGAGTTCGTTCCTCACCACTGCCACCTTCTTCGAGAGGTCACAAGAGGAGCCATCTCAAGGTGACGTAAAATGCTGTGTATGCACCTGAGCTCAGTTTAGTGACCACCTGTCACCTCCTCATGTGCCGCTGATCCCTGGCTGTCCTGTCTGACCCGGGAACGTGGGAACGTGTGCTCTTCCCTATTTGTTACCAGTGCTGTGAGGCAGGTGTCACTTGCCTGGGTTTACAGGGAAGGGAATGAAGAGTGGGGACGTATCTCAATGGTGACATTTGTGTGACTCCAGAGCCTCTGCTTTTCTCTTGTCTATACTGTCTCCTTAACCAGGCTCAAAATCAAAATTGGTTTCCTTCCATTATTGTGATGTCATCATCGGTCTAGAAATACCAATTCATTTTAATTCAACATGTTTTATACTGATGGCAATTAAAGTCATGAACGGTTTTCCCTCCCTCTCTTATTTCATTTCCATGGCTTTCCAGTTCTGTTTCATGAATATCCCATTACCTTCCACCATCTCCATCATCCCAGTCCAGACCTTTGTTGCCTTTTGTTTGAGGGTAGCGGGCTCTCCCCACCTGGTCTCCCAGCTCCACCTGTCCCTCTTCATTGCAGCCCTCAGCTGTCCCACCTGCCCAGAGCTCTTCAGCCTTCCTGAGTCGCTCGTGGCTTCTCATCGCCCACAGAAGAGCATCCAGTCTTCCTGGTGTAACCTGTGACCGTTGGTGCTTGAGTCCTAGTGGTTCTCCGCTGTAGAACTTTCTACTGTGGAACTTTCCCCCATACCACTATGGTTCCTGGCCAGACAGGAGCACTTGACCTTCCCTAACACACCTGGTACAGAAGATCCCTGACTTCACCTTGGTTCAGTTTATGGTTTTTTGACTTTTTATAATAGTGCAGAAGTGATATGCATTTAGTTTGGATCTTTTCCCAGGCTGGCGATCTACAGTAGGGTCCTCTTTTGTAATGCTGGGCAGGGGCAGCGAGCACAGCCCCCAGGCAAACCACGTGATCACGAGGGTCAGCAACCAACACACTTGAACCGTCCTGTTCTGGCTTTCAGTGCAGTGTTCAGTAAGTTACATGAGATACCAGACACTTTATTGTGAAATAGGCTTTGTGTTAGAGGATTTTGCCCAACTGTGCAATACTTTAAGTGTTCTCAAGACATTTAAGTTTGGCGGGGCTAAGCTCTGATGTTCAGTCGCTTAGGTGTTTTCCATGCATTTTCAACTAAAGAGATTTCCAGCTGAACAATGGGTTTATTAGAAGCCGAGGCCGTCATAAGCTGAGGAACATCTGTCTATACTGTGCGCCTCTGTGTTTTCCTTCATTGCTTCCTGTCTCTTATTCCTTTGTCTTTCTGTTGATCTGTCACTCCACATGAAGCTCCAGTCAAATACAACTTCTTTTTTTTTTTGGTTATTTATTTATTTACTTATTAGAGAAAGCATAAGCAGAGGGGGAGGCAAAGAGTGAAGCAGGCTCCCCACTGAGCAGGGAGCCCGATGTGGAACTCAATCCCAGGACCCTGAGGTCATGACCTGAGCCACCCAAGCGCCCCCAGGCTATGGTTATTTCAAGAAAAAGTCCTATTTGTGAATTCTTCATCTAGTGAAGATGAATTAAAATCAGAAAGTCAACTCTGCCACCTTTAAAAACCCAGGAACAGAAAAAAATTCCACGAGCAGATATAACCCTATCCACAATAAATCACTTTCAATCCAGTCCTGAAAACTAATACAGAGTAGGAAGAAAGCATTACAGAAAAATTTTGTTTTCATTAATCAAGCTGGAAAATAACGGGCCTTACATGAATGCCCTTTAGGAAGGCAGTTCTTATAGTTTTATGTTGATAGAAACTCACATTACATTTGAAATGCATGTTAAAACCATGACTGTAGATTAACTACCACTTTCAGTCGTCAGAAGATGAAAAATGGTCAAGAGTCACCCAAACTGAATCCTGGTTCCTCCTGGAAAATGTGTTCCTAAATATTTTCCCCCTGAACTACTGTGCTCTTTCTGTATCTTACACAGCAGACACTGCGATGCACAAACACATCCAGAAGGCCTTTGAGGGCTGACAGCCTGCTGGAACAATGAGGAATTCACCTGGGTTTCTGCCTTTCTGCCGGGCCCAGAAAGTTCTGGGTAACCCAGGTGACGTGTCATGAGAATACATGTGAAGCTCACACCATATGTATTATCTCCTCAGGGTAGACACCAAAATCCATGTTCCTATATGAAAATCCGAGATGCGTACAGAAATCAAGAGTGATTCTGTCATCTTGAAAGAAAAACACACTGTTGCGCTGCCACATGCCTCGTTTCTCCTTGAGTGACTGCAGGAAGTAGCGATTGCAGTCAGAAATCTCAGAAAGAAAAATTAGAGTAAGGGCAACACCTGAAGTTTATTCCTGAAAATACTTGGAGAACGACTGTGACCAATAAACCAGGGCTTAGTTCATGAGACTGTCAATGAGCTTATAACATCCCATGTCCTGGTCAAACCCTCATGTCTGGGAGATGGAGGGACGTCTTCATCTTCCAGAGCTACTATTAGGGAAAAAGGTGGAGACAATACTGACTGAGTCCCTACTTCAGCAGGAGAGCCAAAAACACCTTGCCCCTCCATAATCCCAAATGAAAATAAACATCTCGGGGCGCCTGGGTGGTTTAAGCTTCTGCCTTTGGCTGGGATCAAGCCCCACGTCGGGTTCTTTGCTCAGCGGGGAGCCCACTTCCCTCCTTCTCTCTCTGCCTGCCTCTCTGCCTACTTGTAATCTCTGCCTGTCAAATAAATAAAATAAATAAAATCTTTAAAAAAGAAGAGAAAAGAAACATCTCATTTTACTAGTGTGCAGCAGTGACTATGCAGGAGAAATTATTATTATTTTATTATTAGATGATATATTATTATTATTATTATTATTATTGTACTATATTGTTAACCTTTTGAATTCGGACACCTAAAATTTTTAATAAAATATGAAGGCCTTTTTTTTTTTAAGATTTTATTTATTTGAAAGACAGAGATCACAAGTAGGCAGAGAGGCAGGCAGAGAGGGGGAAGCAGGCTCCCCACTGAACAGAGAATCCGATGCAGGACTTGATCCCAGAACCCGGGGATCATGACCTGGGCTGAAGGCAAGAGGCTTTAGCCCACTGAGCCACCCAGGCGCCCCCTGAAGGCTTTTTTTTTTTTAAGATTTTACCTATTTATTTGACAGAGAGATCACAAGTAGGCAGAGAGGCAGGCAGAGAGAGAGAGAGGAGGAAGCAGGCTCCCCGCTGAGCAAAGAGCCCGACATGGGACTTGATCCCAGGACCCTGAGATCATGACCTGAGCCGAAGGCAGCGGCTTAACCCACTGAGCCACCCAGGCGCCCCATGAAGGCTTTTTTTAAAGAACAAAAACTTCAGACTATATCTTTATCCTATTAGTTCCCACTACAACTGGCTTCTGTCTTGGCCAACATTTAGCCATTCAGATAAAGTCCGTATTTAGTGCTTCGTGTGTATGCATGTGTAAAATAAGCGGACAGTCATAAATCTTTAAGATTGTGTATAATAACCGTGAAATAAGGATTCTTGATACACAAGGTCTCGTCTGGGGAAAACAGCTGGAGAACAGTATGCAGTTTTCAAATGACGAAGGGGAAATACGCATTCGGTTATGAGAAAGGGAAGGAGAACAAGACCAAATATTAATAAAAGGGAAAAAAGCTTTTTCTGCCATCTTTCCGTGCCGCAGTAACAGTGTGAACAAATGCCCCACAGATGCCCTCAAGAACATTAACACTGCTGAAAGGGGGGGCGAAGGTCAGGTTCTTAGGAGGCCCTGCACCAAAGTCATCATCCCGTTTCCTCACTGTGATGACGAAGCATGAGTACATTGGCAAATTTGAAATTATTGATGACCACAGAGCTGGGAAAACTGCTGTGAACCTCACGGGCAAGTTAAACAAGTGTGGCATGACCAGCCCTAGACTTGTATAACTGAAAGATCTAGAAAAGTGGCAGAATATTTCCATCCCCTCAGTTTGGTTTTACTGCATGGAAAAATTCTTCTGGCATCATGCACCATGAAGAAGGAAGAATCCAGGCAGGAGGGAAAATCCTGGGATTCCTTTTTCCTAGAAATATAATATACATGGCACGTGAAATGCCTCAATGGGGAAAAAAAAAGGAAAATAAATTACAGTCAACTAATGTTTGACAAGACTCCCAAACAATTCAATGGGGGTAAGAACAGTATTTTACTCCCAAGCAGCCACATGCAAATAATGAAACAGGAGTCCTGCCTAACACCATACAGAGAAAATAACCCCAAATGCATCAAAGACATAAGTGTAAGCATTAAAATGATAAAGTTCGAGATGCCTGGGTAGCTCAGTTGGTTGGACGGCTGCCTTCTGCTCAGGTCATGATCCCGGAGATCCCGGATTGAGTCCTGCATCAGGCTCCAAGCTCCACAGAGCTTGCTTCTCCCTCTGACCTTCTCCTCGCTCATGCTCTCTCTCATTGTCTCTTTCTCAAATAAATAAAATCTTTTAAAAAATAAAAATAAAGTAAAATGATAAAGTTTTCAGAAGAAAACACAAAGGTAAATGTTAGTGGTCTTGAATCTAACAACGGCTCCTCAGCCAAACACCAAAGTACAAGCAACTTAAAAAAAATAATAAACAAATAAATGCGACTCAACCAAAATATCCCAGTTTTGTGCTTCCAAGGACCCCATTGACAAAGTCAAAAGACAAGCCACTAAATGGGAGAAAATATTTGCAGGTCATATATAAGGAACATGCATTCAGACTGTGTGAAGAATTCTTTTTTTTTTTTTTAGATTTTTTTTTATATTTATTTGAAAGAGAGAAATCACAAGTAGATGGAGAGGCAGGCAGAGAGAGAGAGAGGGAAGCAGGGTCCCTGCTGAGCAGAGAACCTGATGCAGGGCTCGATCCCAGGACCCTGAGATCATGACCCGAGCCGAAGGCAGCGGCTTAACCCACTGAGCCACCCAGGCACCCAAGAATTCTTACAACTCAAATAAAAAGACAACCAAGTTAAGAAATGAGCAAAGAGGGGCGCCTGGGTGGCTCAGCGGGTTAAGCTGCTGCCTTCCGCTCAGGTCTTGAACTCAGAGTCCTGGGATCGAGCCCCGTGCTTTCTGCTCAGCAGGGAGCCTGCTTCTTCCTCTCTCTCTGCCTGCCTCTCTGCCTGCTTGTGATCTCTCTCAATAAATCTCTCTGAAATAAATAAATAAAATCTCTTAAAAAATGAGCAAAGAACTTGAATATACATTTCTCTAATATTCAAATGTATACATTAATATATAAATGTATATATAAATATATTTTACATGATCATATATTTATATAAACATATTTATGTAAATATATTTACATTCTTAAATATGTATTTAAATATAAATAAAATATGAAATATATAATATATATTTAAAGATACATATAAGGTATATATAAAATATATGGGACAATAAGCACGTGTAAATATGCTCAACATCACTAATCATTCGGGAAATGCAAATCAAAACCATGGTGAGATACCACCTCCCACCCACGTGGATGGCTACTATCAAAAACCCCAAAAGCAGGTGTTGGTAGGATGTGAAGAGCTGGAACCTGTAAATTGCTGGTGGGCTTGGAAAATGGCACAGCCACATTAGAAATGGTTTAGTAGCTCCTCAAAATGCAGAACACAGAGTTGCCATATGACACACCAATATCACTCCTGTGTATAGAGCCAAGAAAAAAACTATGCCCACACAAAAACTTGTGCATGAAGGTTTAGGGTTTATTCGTAATAGCGAAAAGGTGAGAACAACCCTGATGTTCATCAACTGATGAAGAGATAAATAAAATGTGATCCATCCAGCCTGTGGAATATTATTCAGCCTTGAAAAGGAATAGAATTTTGATATGTGCCACGACACAGAGGAGCCTTGAAAACATTCTGCTGATTGAGAGAAGTCAGTCACAGAAGACCACGTATTGCATAATTTGATTTATATGGAATTTCCAGAATAGCTAAATCTACAGAGACCGAAAGTAGATTAGCGGTTGCCTAAGACTGGTGGTGATGGCTAAAGTTTTCTTTTGAGGATGATGAAAATGTGTAGGTAGTTCAGTATAGTATAGTTAAATATAGTGAAAGCCATTAAATTGTCCACATTAGATGGTGAGTGGTATGGCCTGTGAATTATATCTCAATTAAGCTGTCATGGAAAAATGCAAAGAACTTCTCTATTTATCAAGTACAAAAAGAATGAACTTGATTAAAAACATCAAAAATGGGGAAAATAAAAACAAAATAAGATGGGAGGAATAAAATTATGACTGTTTATCATTAATTTAAATGTGTACAGACTGACTTTTTCTATTAAAGCGCCTATCAGGAGGTTACAGATCCACGCTGTTCAAGAAACATACTTAAAATGCAAAAGGGATTGAGAATGTATCAGGTGAGGAGATACCATGCAAAAGAGAAAGCCGGAATGGCAAAATTCATCGCAGACAAGTTGGGTCTAAAGTTATAGGTACTGGGACGCCTGGGTGGCTAAGTGGGTTAAGCCGCTGCCTTCGGCTCAGGTCATGATCTCAGCGTCCTGGGATCGAGCCCCGAATCGGGCTCTCTGCTCAGCAGGGAGCCTGCTTCCTCCTCTCTCTCTGCCTGCCTCTCTGCCTGCCTGTAATCTCTGTCTGTCAAATAAATAAATAAAATCTTTAAAAAAAATAAAGTTATAGGTACTAAGATGAAGAGGGACATTTTTAAAGGCAGAGTTTGGAAAGAAGATGTAAAAGGTATAAGCAGGTATACATCTAACAACATAATACCTGAAGACTCTAAAAATGCAATAACAAGGTAAAATTTTAGCTTTTCAAATGGGAGTATCTACTAGAAGGAGGGAAAAACAAGGACACACAGAAAATAGACATCCTGGGGCGCCTGGGTGGCTCAGTGGGTTAAAGCCTCTGCCTTCGGCTCAGGTCATGATCCCAGGGTCCTAGGATCGAGCCCCACATAGGTCTCTCTGCTCCGCGGGGAGCCTGCTTCCTCCTCTCTCTCACTCTCTGCCTGCCTCTCTGCCTACTTGTGATCTCTGTCTGTCAAATAAATAAATAAAATCTTAAAAAAAAAAAAAGAAAATAGACATCCTTATTTCCCTCGGAAAACATTTCTTTCTTACACCTAAGGAAAGCCATATTTGTAAAGATTAATTGCATACTAGGCAACAAAGGAAACCTTTACAAGCCTTCCAAATTAAAGATTTAAAGAACAGTTCTTTGATCACAATCCGGTAGAATCAGAATTAGATAACCTGGTAACAAAAAATTGAAACTACATACAAGTTAAGAAATACAGTCTTCAGTCAAAGAAGAAATCATAAGACAACTGAAGAAAATCTTGAAAGCAATGGAAAGGAGACTATTTCATACCAAAACTTACAGAAGACACCAGAAGTTATACTCTAAGGAGACTTTAGTGTCAAATGTCTTCAATTTCAAACATTTTTTTAAATAAAAGAAAGTACTCATTTAAACCCATCAGAAAAGGGCAGCTCAATCCAAAGAAAGGAAGTAGTTATAATAAAGATAAATTTTTAAACTAATAAAAAATATCAGGGGCAAATAAACTCAAAGTTGTTTCTATGAAAGACTAATGAAATAATAATAATAAAAAAAAACTTCACATGCCCTATTAAGGATAAGAGAGGGGGAAGATGGGTTGTGGGAGGAGGTGGGGAGAGGGAAGGGGAATGGGGAAAGGGGGGTTTCAGGGAGGAGGGGACAGAGATAGGGAGAGAGTTGCAAAACAGATAAGGATTGGGAACAGAGATATAAAAGCAAATGCATAATATAAAAGAATCACTAAACTGCAAGGCACTTTATACTAATCAATTTGATAACCTAGAAGAAACGATGATTTCCTAGGAAAACAAAATCATCCAAATGATTCAAGAATGGAAAATTAAGAAGATGAGTTCCAAGATCAGACAGGTTTGCAGCTGGATAACTGTCATTCTACTGTTAAATGGCAACAGGCAATTAAACAATAATAAGTCAATTCACTTGATGAAGCTGAGCACAATTTTAATACCCAAACCTGAGAGGGAGGAACGGGGAAGCTATTAACAAATCTGGCTTAGGACAGATTAGTTAACAGAAACTGAACTAATGTTAGCAAATAACAGAAGTCAGGCATCTATCAAAGGACTATATCCTGAGACCAACTTGGATTCATTCCAGGAAAATAAAGGGAGCTCAAGACCAGAAAATCAATAAGATTTACCTCATCACTAAATTAACTGTGAAAAAACTCTTAAGACCATAGCAATAAATGCATTTGATAAAAAAATAAAGGCACCTGATAAAAGGTGAGCAACCATTCTTTATAAAAATGAAGATAAAAACAGAAGGACGTTATGCAGGAGGGATTATTAACTGGGAAGCACTAGATCAAGAGGTAGATAAAATGAGCCCATATTTGTTAAACAGTGACAGAGCCCCATGCGTGCGTGGATAGAGGCGAATGAGCTCATGGATGAGCACCAGGCTGTCAACAGGTATTATAGGGACAAAGGCAGCGGTGAGGAGAGGAGAGTCTTAACAACAGGGAAGAAGGTAAAAGGAGGATTGCAGTTAAAAATTGTGCATGATACAAACACATGCAAATAAGACCGGATATTTTCCGGTATATAGTTTTTTAAAACCCTGCACACATTACTGGAACTACCAACTCTTGCTTTCAGCTCCGCAGCCCTCGCGTGCTTTCCCAGTACCAGGATGCAGGGGTAGATCCTCCGTTGGTGACATCCTATGTCATTGTACTCCTAAAGGGACAGGTGAAACAGCACAGGGGCTTGAGGTCGGAACTTAGGCATCGCTGCGCCCACCCCAGCTCCCTGCTCGCCCAGCCCCCACTTTGAAGCGGCGGGCACTTGGAGCTGTTAAGAAGCAGGGATCTGAGCAGTTCTCTGGTTTCCCCTGGAGCCATCTGCATCCATCATATTTCCCACAGCTCTCCCCGAGTGTTGGTGCTGGCTCCCCCCGAGTATTCCTTTAACTCCAGGCATACCCTTCTTATGACAGCACCTAGTACTCCCCGTCACAGTGCTCTGTCTGTCACATGCATCCATTGATCAACTTTGTGCTGGTTGAGGGCTGGAGCCCCCTCCTCTTAACTTCTCAAGTCCGTTTCTAATGCAGCAGCCCCTGGCACTTAAGCACCCTGTCAGTACCTGCCAAATGAATGAAATGTACTCAAAACATAGTATGAAGTCTGCATTCTGAAACTCCTTTTTGGAGCTGTTTGCTATCATTTTCCCAGGCAATTAAAAAAATTTCCAGCCTTGCTGCCAACAACCTGAAGGGGTAAAGGAATGCCGGCATGCCCCATGGGACATGTCACTCTGGATGGTCCTTCAGCAGCAGAGACTTAGATAGCGCTCTTCCAAACCCAGCAGGATGGTGGAATGGGTACGTGGCTGAGTGCCTCCTGGGTCTGACCCTGTGTGATGCCACCCAGTGCCTGCAGCTGCCCTCTAGAAGGTGTTGCTTTTGCGGCAGAGCCAGAGGGCACCAAGCATGTGTCTGTCTCCAAAGTCCTGGGCACCACATCACAATGCCTTCCTGAGAAGCAGAATCAAGGACAGTTGCTGATCTTCATTCCTTCCCACCAAAGGTATCTCATACACCATCTTTGGAAGTTGGAGCCAGGGGGTGCCTGGGTGGCTCAGTCGGTTAAGTGTCTGCCTTCAGCTCAGGTCATGATCCCAGGGTCCTGGGATCGAGTCCCACACATTTGCCTCCCTGCTCAGCAGGGAGCCTGCTTCCCCTTCTCCCTCTGCCATTCCCCCCACTTGTGCTTTCTGGCTCTCTGTGTGTCAAATAAGTGAATAAAATTTTTTTAAAAAGTTTGGGCCATACTCTTTAGCCATTCTACTTTCCCTGGGGTAATTTGCCACCTCCCTGAATTTACCTGAATCTTTCCCAAAATCTACTTATCTTCCAGCCTTCTTGACTATAATGAGTCTATAAATTTTCAATAGACAGTGTGAACTTACACTTGCTAATATTTGCATAACATGCACCTCTTTCGATCTCAAAGAAAAGCTTTGCACCGCAATGGTCTCTAATCTCCAATTAGGTTCTGTTCCGGGATCCCACTGGAATTCTACGCGCCTGTCCCCTAAGATCCCATAAATTGTCGTCCAGTTTCCCAGCCAGCCAAGGAAAGCACATGGGAAATCTTGCTGAAGTATGAGTAAGAGCCAACGAAAGGGAACATATTTATCTGCCTCGAATGCTGGGACCTGAGGAAAGCAAGTTTCATTACAGACAAATCAGGAAGGAGGTGCAGATTGCTTTTTATGTCACTCTGGAGTGGAGGTCTGCCATTGATCATTAAGGCCATTTCCTGCAATGCACTCACCAAAGTGATACTCACTTTGGAGTGGACAAAACTTAGGAAATGTCCAAGGGGAGCTCTGCTTACACTTTACACTCTCAGCATTTATTTGTATTATTTTCTTTATAGGGCAGTATAGAGACTTGAGACCACATTGAAAAAGCAAAGCTTGTCATCCTGTGGCCTTGGGTCAAGAATAGAGATAGTGCTGCTCATGTCAGTTTCAACCTCCAGTGGCCAAGGGTTTGATCTGATGCTCTTTCAAGTTTTCACCATAGCCTTTCTCAAGCTCAATGGCCAATAATCCCACAGGAGGAGATTTTAGGGCCCTCTCAAACTTCTGTTTTGCTATCTCTCCCCAGCCTGCTTCCTCTGCAAAAGTCACCACTTTGCCTGTGCATCTACCACCTCTTAGAGCCTTTGGAATCAGCCACGAATTGCAGTGCTGATTTCTTCCATGACCACATATTGTATACAGGAAAACTCTTCTTCGTTATGCCTTGCCAGTCAGAGTGACGGTTTCATCTGCAACCTGGACCAGGTTCTGGAATGTTCTACACATAAATGTGAGCAAATGTCTTCTGTATTGAGAGACATGTACAATCTGTAAATGGAATCTATTGAAAAACCAGTACATAGGGTACACTTATGTCCTGACCCATCTGGAAGGAGGCAATTCATTTCTATCTTTCAGAAAATTGGTGTAACACATTGATTTTCATAACAAAGAAAGCAGTTTTGTGTCCTCTACCAAAAGACTGTCATAGTAAGCAATAAATTGCCTCTTTGGGGTGAAAAAATTAATAAGATATTTTCTAAATTTCAAAATAACAAAGACAGAACGATGTCTGTAATGCTAAGTGCATCCCCTTAGTGGCAGGGCACTGTGTCATGGACCACCTGAGCAATGACACATGGCGGCCGGTAGTCTGATTTGTACATCAATTCACCTGGCAACCTGTTAAAAGAAAGTCTTGCACATGACAAGCTTTCAATAAGACACTGACAAGATGGCCAGGAAGCCCCCTTAGCTGGCTTTTTCAGGTGTCCAGACATCTAGTCAACCTACCTCACCAACTCATCACCATGCTTACTGGAGTAAACCCAATCTCTTCCTTCCCCCCTGGAGATGGGAGAAGAGCCACTCACACGTTTGTATGGAATTCTCATTCCCCCTCGCTCTGTCCCCACATGGCGCTGTCCGTGTAATAAATAAACAAATCTTTATGTCACCCGGAAGTTCCTGGGTCACAACTCGGACAATTTTGGGTCACTACAGCCTTTTGTTTTTCTCTCCACCTTAAGCCTTCTGGGCGACCAACAACTATCTAAAACTCATGTTGCTGCCATATGCTGTTGTTCTGCTTCATCTTCCCAGTAAAGTTCAGTATTTTTCCCTAAAGTTTGGTTTATCAGTATCTCCAGCGTCTATCTCCAGCTAGGGTCATGATCCCAGGTCCTGGGATCAAGTCCCACTCTGGACTTCCTGCTCTGTGGGAAGCCTGCTTCTGTCTCTGCCTCCCATCTCTTATGAATAAATAAAGAAAATCTTTAAAAAAATTAAAAAAACCATTTCTATCTTCCCACTTTTAAAGATTAATTCTAGGAATTATTGCTATAAATCCAGTGTCCTATCTCTTTCTTAAAAAGTCTTCTCCAGGGCACCTGGGTGTCTCAGTTGATTAAATGTCTGACTCAAAATTTTGGCTCAAGTCATGATCTCAGGGTCATGGGATTGAGCCCTTAGTGAGGCCTCTGTGCTCAATGGGGAGTCTGCTTCTCTCCTTTTCCCTTTGCCCCACCCCCCCTACTCACATGTGCACACACGTGTTGTCTCTCTCTCTCTCAATAAATAAATAAACAAATCTTTAAAAAGTCTTCTCCAAAGGGAGTTTGACAAATAGTCCAGTAAGGGGCTGGAAGAAAATATTATAAGTTTTATTCATATTTCATGTCATCCATTTAACTGTTTAGCTTTTGCATGCCTTTTATAATAATTTAGTAGAGTAGTAGAGTTTATAATTTATCAAAAATTTGCTTAAATTTGTGCTATGTCCGCAAATATTTTTTGTATGTATGTATGTATGTATGTATGTATGTATGTATGTATGTATTTATGTATTTATTTATTTTTGTGAAAGAGAGGTGCACAGTAATAAAAGGAGATCACAGCTCCAGGGACCCAGATATTTCCCCAAGTCCTGTTTCCTTCCATTCCCTCTGGGCTTCATTAGACCCCCTTAACACCAATCTTGTCCCTAAAACACGCCCTCTGCAGCACCAAGTTCAAATGCTTAACTCGGGCCATCACTGCAGGCTGTACCGGGATGACCTTAGGGAAAAGGGTGGTGGGTCTAAAACACGCCCTCTGCAGCACCAAGTTCAAATGCTTAACTCGGGCCATCACTGCAGGCTGTACCGGGATGACCTTAGGGAAAAGGGTGGTGGGTCTCACGGGTTAGCTGTGTCACCTCCATGAACAGTCCTTTGTTCTGAACAGCTAGTGCAGCCCACGTTTGCAATCACAGGCTCTGGCACCAGAGTGGGCGTAGATCCCAGCTGGCCCCTCAGTAGCAATATGGCTTTGGGAAAGTTGTGTCATTTCTGGCCCAGACTTAAGGCTCATCCATAACGTGGAGGAGAAGACAGTGTGACCCTCAGTGGGCTGTTGAAAGGATCACGAGATGGTTCGACTCAGGTGCTCCGAGGTACCCAGCACACAGTAGGCCCACAGTAGAACAAAAAGTTGTTCTATTGATCTTATAGTTACTATTACTCCTACTAACAAAACTAACTGATCATTTGAGATGATTTTCAAGCGAAGTGTCTTCGCCTGGATTTCTAAGATTAACCTACTTCAAAATGAATTCTGCTCTACTGTGAAAAACGAGCTAACCAGCAGGTTTCTTCTGCATCTTTTCTGAACTTTTTAGGATCCTCTCTAGAGAAAGGTTCTAAAGGAAGGCAAAGTGCAGAAATACTCTTGCTTCAAAGGATGTGTAGGAAATGATTAATTTTGCCAAAAAACAGTGCCTTGAACATAAAAGATGTTTGACGAAGCTCACTGTAGACAGTGTATCCCTCCAGGATTCATAAGTTGAAAACTCAATGTCCAAAGGGACATAACTAGGAGATGGGGTCCTTGGGAGATGTTTAGGTCATGAGGGTGGAGTCCTCATGGGCGAGATTAGTGTCTCCATAAGAGAGACCCCACAGAGATCCCTCGCCTCCTCCACCTTGGAGGTTATAGGGAGAAGATGGTCATCTGTGACCCAGGAAGTGGGCACTTGAACAGACACGGAATCTTCCAGGGTCTTGATCGTAGACTTCCCAGCTTCCAGAACTGAGAGAAATAAGTATGTCTTTAAAGCACCTAGTTTATGGTGCTCTTGTTACATCAGCCCAAACTAAGGTAAAGCTTGTCTCTTATACTGAAAAATAACACAAATGTTAACAACAATTTAAAAAAGGAACATTGTGGCCAATGACATGTAAGGAACATCATCTCTCCTCTACAGAGCCAAGAGCTTAATTAGTTTCGGGCAACTCAGTAGAGTATGATTAAACCAAAGAGCAGCAAGATGTCTAAATGCTCAAGTCCTCTGCCTCCTACTTTTCTGCCAAAACAAAAGAAAAGCCCTAGGCTGGTTTTGGTTACCACCAAGCACAAAACAGCCAAATTCCAAATTAAAAAGCTCTGGGGTTTAATTGTGGATGTATGGAATTACATAGAAGCTCTCTTTGATCATTCCAAAGGATGTTTCCCTCAAAGGTTACAAATACATCTCAGCCTACCAACCATCTCAGGCCTACCACAAAAATTATATATATACACTTTTAGCATTTTAAAATGTGTCTAAATTTCAGTTTCAGATCCAGTTTTGACTATTGTTATGGGCTTAGTTGGATGCCCCCAGATTCCTACGTTGACGTCCTAACACCCAGCATCTCAGAATGTGGCAGTATTCAGAGACAGGATTTTTAAAGAGGTGATAAAGGGAAAACGAGCTCACTGGGGGTGGGCACCAAGCCAACAGGACTGGTGTGCTTACAGGAAGAAGAGATTAGGACACAGACAGTACAGACTGAAGGACAATCGTTTGAAGACAGAGTGGAGAACACAGCTATCTGCAAGCCAAGGAGAGACGTTTGAAGAATCGAACCCTACTGCCACCTTGATCTTGGACTTCCAGCGCCCAGAACCATGAGAAAATAAATTGTATGTTGCCTAAGCCACCCGGCTGTTATTTTGTTTACGACAGCCCATGACTCAGAAATTTGAGGACCTCCCCCCCAGACTTTATCCTGAAGTTCTGTTTCAGCTTCAGGGGCTTGTGTAATACTACTGTATCAAGGAGGGAGGCTCCTGCCATTCCCTGCACTGGGTCATTGAGACACTGCACAGCTGTCCCCAGGGCTGGCTACATAATTTACAAGCCCCATGCAAAATGAAGATATAGGGCCCTTTGGGCAAAAACATGGAGGAAGTGTTTGTTAAAGGTACTAAAATAGAAAGCTCATTTCCTCCACCATCTGTCTTCTGAAGGGGCATGGCTGCTGTTTTCTATTTGCATTTAATGTCATTCCAAGCAAATAAAAATTTTATAATGTGATTATGGGCATGATTTATGCCATTCATCTTCGCAGGGTGCAATGTCAGTGTTAAATAATTCACGCAGGGAATTCCACAGCTGGGGCACAGCCACGTGCCCTCTTCTTATCAGAACCGTAGAAATCCTGCACAAGACCAGCTCTGCCATCTTTACCTCACCTGGGGACTCACACCTGTTCCACCAACCCTGCTGCCCTCGGCTTCCTGATGATTACGGAACTTGACAGGATCAGGAGCCAGGGGCTGCCTTTCTTTCCCTTCCCTCCTAAGTCACCACTTCTAAGGCTTGGCTAACACAGGGAGGTGACATGAGTGAGAAAGGACAAGACAGGGTTCTGGGCTGCTCACAAGAGGCCACCGCCTCCTGCCGGTGCTCAGAGCAAGCTCTGGTCTGTAGGGAAGGCGAGCTCCGGTTGACTCGGTCATAGACATCACGTGGTCAGTGAGTCTCGTTGACCACCACTCACGAAGTGTCCATTTCCATGCTGTGCTCACCGGGCAGGGCGAGCAGTACATGCAAATGAGCAGTACAGGCAAGGAATGGTGGATACCCACAGTGGGCTGTCCCCTCCACTATGTACGTGCTCCACTATCCCACCTGTTATGCCCCAATAATGGGTCCATGATTAAAAGAGCGAGACTGATACAAAGCGAAGGTCAAACAAAGCTTTATTTTGCACCAAGCATCAAGAATCAAACTGACCAGCCAGGGCCGCTTTTCTTACAGAGAAGTCAACCCCTCTCTCCTTTACAGACTAGCTTTTAAGGACATAGGCCATGCGGTTGGGCCTGGTCATGCACAGGTGGCCAATGAAATTGTAACACACAGAGAAAGCTGCACAGTGATGCTAGGTGACCAATTGAATTACAACTTACCTTTTAGTAGATATTTGACCTAGCCTATCACCTTGGTTAGGATTTTCGCCCAAAAGACTCACAAAGGGCGGGACCCATACTCCTTGGTAGCTAGGGAGACAGTATGCAGCCCTCCACTGATCAGATGTCTTACCTGGCCTGACCCACCCTGAGGTTGATTTCCGGGACTTGTTTTTAAGTAAGTCCCCTGGGAGAAGGGGAGCAGGGACAGCTTAAGGGTTAAACAACAAGGTTATTGTGTAACCTCAATGGAAGCCTCTGGCTAAAATATAAAAATATAAAGTAGGTCCTTACACCACCCACTTCGCTCAAAAAACACAAAGTCAAAAATAAAACTGAGTAATTCCTAGACATTGAGAGAGAAGCACACTGACTTCACCTTAGAACCCTTCTGAGGGCGGTGCTTGGCAGGGTAGGGGGGTGTGAGGGGGTTGGGGGTGGATAATGGGACCTCTGAGGGTGTGGCCAAAGGTCAGGGCCATTTGGGAAGGGGCTTTCTGGGGGAGGGGCCCTTCTGGGAGCAAAGCCCTGGGTGGGGGCATTCCCTCTGGGGGCAGGGCTGGGAGCAACCCCAGAAACCTGGCCCACAGAGAAGCTGGTCCTTTCTCTCCCTCTGCCCCCTTTCCCCAGGGACCCCTAGGCTTTGGAGACTAAAGTCAAAATTAAAGCCATATGTCTAAATGGTTCATACTGTGGTTGGGTAGTGTTTTTAACATATTAATTGACTGGTTTTTCTCAGTATTTGTCAAACCTTAACCAACTCAAGGCTTTCTCTTAAGCAGCAGCGCAAGGCAGGCCGTTCAGTTGGGTCAAGCTGTTTGGTGATTCTTTGTAAAAACCCACCCTCTTGCGCTGCTCAGGAGGGCAGTGTTGCATCCTAGGATAAACATAAATATATATCAAATGTGTTTACAAGTTATATTTATATGTATACATTCAATTCTCTGTTTACATATATATGTATAAAATAAAAATAAAAATATTGTTTAAAAGGCTGTTTTCCAGGGTGCCTGGTGGCTCGGTGGGTTAAAGCCTCTGCCTTCAGCTCAGGTCATGATCCCAGGGTCCTGGGATGGAGCCCCTCATTGGGCTCTCTGCTCAGCGGGGAGCCTGCTTCTCCCTCTCTCTCTGCCTGCTTCTCTGCCTACTTGTGATCTCTGTCGGTCAAATTAATAAATAAAATCTTTTAAAAAAATGCTGTTTTGCAGGGAACCTGGGTGGCTCAGTCCTTAAAGCGTCGTTTTTCCACTCAGATCATAATCTTAGGGTCTTGGGATGGAGGCCCACATTGGGCTCCCTGCTCAACAGGAAGACTTCCTCTCCCTCTCCCACTCCCCTGCTTGTATTCCTGCTCTGTCTCTCTGTCAAATAAATAATTTTTTAAAAAGAAATACTTTATTAAAAAAAATATATGTAAAATGCTATTTTGCCCTCTATCCTGGTAAGATTGAACACATTCCTAACAAGAGATCTTTCTTGACTCCGTGATAAAAATTTAACAGTGTCTTAATGAATCCTCACAACATCCGCCTCCCCAACCCTTCTCAGATGTTACAATTAAGGTTCAGTGAAGTCCAAACACTGGGCCTGAGGTAATATATCCAGTATGTGGCCTCTTGGCATAGTCTAGCAGCCCAAATTGGGGGCGAGGGTGTTTGAGTGTCGTTGGCCAGGATGAAAAAGCTGAAAGATGAAAAGAAGGGTAGTCTTGATTTTTGTCCCAAAAAAAGAAGAATTAGAAAGAAAGAGACCTGTCGCCCAAAGGAGGAGGCTCCCCACTGATCCCGGCTGGGCAGGAGTCAGAGCAGAAGGAAAACTCCCATCACCAAGGAGAATGGGCTTCTCCTTCATACAAAAGCATAGGATCCCTCTCACCTGATATGTTTCTGTCCCATAGTCATCCCCCTGTGCCTGCCCCATAATAGCATTCACAGGAAATGGCTGAGAGATACATTCAACTTGCAGAATTATAGCAAATAAAGTAATCTTTGACCCATCCTGGGAGCTTCTGATTACTGGGAGGGGCCAAGCCATCCTAGGGCAAGTGCACTCATTTCAAGAACCAGTAAAATGACTCCAAGAGTATCATAAGGGCTAGTGATCATGACTGGTCCAGAAATATTTCTGGGAGTCCCTTTTAACATCCCTCCCATCATTTCTTCTCATCTCCAAGGGAATGGTACTTAGGTATTCTGAAAGAAATATGCATGACTAGTAAACTGTGTGTGACCCCTGCCGCCTAATTCATCCCTCACCAGCCATTAACACTGATGGTTTGAAGGATGGCTACTCCCCTGGCAGGGCAAGAGCTGAAGCAGAACGTATGGGGCGAGGCGGCTCTTCCCCCTGGATATAAATAATTAAACCCAGTAGCCACCCTTCCTGCCTGGCCACTGTCATTTAGGTATGGCTGATTATCCCTAAATGGGAATGAGATGGGGGCGGGGGTGGGGGAGGGAAGCAGGTGATGGTCAAAAAAACTACAGTAGCTGCCACTGAGGGTCCAACCTGGCATTAGACTGAGCTCAAGTCCTGATTCCATCATATACGAGCTGTATGAACTTGGAAAACTGAGTTCAACTCTCGAAGCATCTGCTTTGCCCCCCCCTTGGAGTGAGAATAGTCAGTAGTATTGACTTCACAGGGCTTGTTAGGAGGATTAAATTAGATACTGTTCATTTAGCACAGTTCCTGGCCTATAGAAGGCACACACAAAAGTTGATTATCGTTTTTATGGACCTCCAACTTTAAGCCTTCTATAAAGAACCAAATGATATCTCTGAAAAATACCAACTGCCTACAAGGTTGTAGGGAAAGTGGTATCTATGTTGACCTGATTAGAAAAAAGTGGAAAATCTCTCTTGTTTAAGCCTTGTTGAAAATTTTCTAAACTCTGTCCACTCTTCTGCTTTAGTAATTAGAACAAACGTTGGAGACTCGTGATTTTCTGATAATTGAGTTGCTCGTTGTAACGCAGGGCAATTCGACATTAGTGTTTATTTAAAAAATTACTGCAAATGAAGATAAATGGTGAGACGTGCACTAAATTTGATGAAAATCCTGACGTGAGTGTTTCTTCTTGGGATTCTCTCTCTCTCTTTTTTCTCCTATGATCTGAGAGCGGATTACATTCTACTTGGGTGATGGCTCAGGTCAAATGTGTGGTTTTGCAGGTGCCTAGCCTTTCACAGACAATCTTGGAAGAACCATCATTGTCTCTGTAAGAAAACGGAGGGAAAGATGTGATTTTAACACTCAGCCTACAACAGTTCAACAATCTACCAATGTGAATTTAGAAACGCTGAGCAATTCCCCTTTCTAGTAACGAATATCTCTCCCGTTTTCTTATAATAGCTGAGTTTCTACAACTGAGCAATCTACTCTTTTGTGTAAAACAGCTTCCCAGGATTGTTTCTCCTTTAAACGCAAGTGAACTTTGGGGATGGCACTCAGATCCCTTTCTTTTACTGGACAACTGTGGAGCAGGGGTTGGGTGTGCTTCAAGAGGGAAAATATCCACAAGGGGACAGAAAAAGGACATAAATGTACAAAATCCCATTTTCCAAGAATGTAAAAAGCTAACTTCCAGGGGAGCCTGGGTAGCTCAATTGTTAAGCATCTGCTCTTTGGCTCAGGTCATGATCCCAGGGGCCTGAGAATCCAGCCCCGCATCGGGCTCCCTTCTCAGAGGAAAAACCTGCTTCTCCCTCTCCCAATGCTTGTATTCCCTATCTCATTGTGTCTCTGTCAAATAAATAAATAAAATCTTAAAAAAAATGCGAACTTCCAATATTTATTTTTTTTCCTTTGCTCTAAATATCTCAATGTTCACTTGTTGAAAGCAATTGATTGAAGCCCTGGGAAGAAGTGGTAGATTGAAGCACTCATCAGAGTTGTTTGTGCTGCTTTGCAGGGGTCTGGCTGCACTAAATTATTTCAAGAAGTATTAATTATCTAAGTCACTCAGAAGAATCCATTTACCTATTTCATTTTCTTTTTTTGAAGAGAATCTTTTTTTTTTAAGATTTTATTTATTTGTCAGAGAGAGAGAGGGAGCAAGAGCGAGCACAGGCAGACAGAGTGGCAGGCAGAGACTGAGGGAGAAGCAGGCTCCCTGCCGAGCAAGGAGCCTGATGTGGGACTTGATCCCAGGACGCTGGGATCATGGCCTGAGCCGAAGGCAGCTGCTTAACCAACTGAGCCATCCATGCGTCCCCCTGTTTCATTTTCTGTGGTTCTTGATCCTTACCCCAAATTCTCACAGGCCTCCGCAGCTGGCACAGAGTCCACTCCCATAACTATAATCCCTGTCCCATACTCTCACCTCCATCATACATCATACATACCTGATAAAACCCCACCCTGGTAAAAACCCAACCTTCTGTCCACCCTATGTCTGCCCCTGGCAGCTGAAGGTGGTTGGTGGGAAAAGCAACAATGCTGGAAGCTTTCACATTAAATTCTTTTTTTTTTAAGATTTTATTTATTTATTTGACAGAGAGAGATCACAGTAGGAGAGAGGAAGGGAAGAGATCACAAAAAGAGGAAGGGAAGCAGGCCCCCTGCTGAGCAGAGAGCCCAATGTGGGACTCGATCCCAGGACCCTGAGATCATGACCTGAGCCGAAGGCAGCGGCTTAACCCACTGAGCCTACCAGGCGCCCCTTTCACATTAAATTCTCAGCCACAAATCCAAGTATGTTTCTCTGACCGACAGAATCTCCATTCTTCTCGTGAAATATTTTGACTATTTCACATCTTCTTTCCTCCAACCTTAAGCCAGGGCTTCTCAACACTGGCCACACTTTTGAATCACCTGGAAGACTTTAAAACACAGGAGTGCCCACCTCCAAAGGACCTGATCTAATTGGTGTAGAACCAATTAGATTAATATCCAATTAGGGTCTGGATATAAGTGTGCTTTTAAAATTCTCCCAGTGATTCTAATGTACAGCCATTTTGTTCAGAGTGAGAATTGAACACCTTCCATCAGATACAGCTGATGACCGACCATTCTGATGACTTCACTGAGAAAAGTAAATTGAGGGCACCTGGGTGGCTTCAGCTCAGATCCTGGTCTCAGGGTCTCGGGCTCTCGCATCAGGCTCTCTGCTCAGCAGGAAACCTGCTTCTCCCTCTCCCTCTGCCTGCCTCTCTGCCTACTTGTGATCTCTCTCTCTCTCTCTTTCTCTCTGTGTCAAATAAATAAATGAATAAAATATTTTAAAAAAAGAATGAAAAACAAACTGGGTGGGTGTCTAGGTGGCTAAGTGGTTAAGCGTGTGAATCTTGGCTCAGGTCATGAGCTCAGGATTATGGAGTCGAGCCCCACGTCAGGCTCCATGCTCAGCCGGGAATCTGATTGAGATTCTCTCCCTCTCCTTCTGTCTCTTCCCCCTGCATGTGTGTGCTCCTGCTCTCTCTCTCTCTCTCAAATAAATCTTGAAAAGAAAAATCGGTAAGGAAAGAAGACCCACAGAATCCCACTAAGTTTACCTGGGTGGAACCCTTACTCCAATCCCTTCTGAGTGAGGACAAGCCCCTCCACTTGGGGTTTCTTATCATTTCCCTGATCTCTGAGTATGAATGTGCTCCAGGACCCAACCTCAGACTTCTCCTCTGTCTACACTGAGTCCTTGGTGACTGTCCCTCTTCTACCATCTATCTCCTGATGACTCCACATCTCCACCTCCAGTCCAGACCTGAATTTTGAGCTTTCTTCCACTGCCTGCTTTCCAGATCTACCTAGATGAGTTAAACCCAACATGTTCAAAACCAAGCTCTTATTCTTCTCGAGCTCTGCTGGTCTTGCAATAGCTCAAACAGGAGACTGTAGAGTCATTCTTGATTCATCTCTTTCTTTCACTGCCCACGTTTAATTCTTTGGTAGAAGCTGTGGATTCTATCTTCAAAATATATTCTAAATCTGACCAGTTCTCCACATTTCAGTTACTCCCACTGTGGTCCAAAACACCGTCTTCTATGAGTTATTGTAATAGTCTCCTATCTGGTTTCTGGATTCCATCTTTGCTCTGTTCTAGTTTATTTTCCACTCAGCAGTTAAAGCAATCCGTTTAAGGCAAAAGTCAGACCTTGTTATTTCTCTGCTCTAAGATCTCCAATGGCTCCCCACTTCACTCAATACAAAATTCAGTCTTACAAAATTTAACACTCAACTTCCTTCTCAATTCATTTCCTACCTCTTCACTCAGCTGTCTCTGCCTCCGCTCACCAGCCTCCTTAGTGTTTAACAGAGTACAGCAAGTGCGTGCCTTTCTTGGGGCGTTGCACTTGTTTCCTCTTCTTAAATGTACCCGTCTTGTTCTCTGAATCCACTCAAGGATCTGCCAATGTCTTCTTATCAGAGTAATCTCCCCTAACTGCACACACAGCCAGCACCAGCACCATCACAATCAACATAGTTTCTGTCCCTCTCTACTTTTGACTTCTTATCAACAGCTGACATATTATATATTTATTTATTTACTGTCTGTTCTCTCTCTTCTATTTGAATGCATGTGCTATAAAAATGGTATTTGTGGGTTTTTTTCCTTATTTATTCTGTGTTCAGAAGAGGATTTGATACATAATACTCAGTACATAATTGTTGAACGAATGAATGAATGAATGAATGAATCAATGGAAATATCAGGTTATCTCAATCATAAGAGAGATTTCTCTCAAGCATTTTCTATAGTATTGCCCTATTTCATTCTCTGCATCTCTGGGTTGATTAGTAGATAAAATCATCATGTAAAATCAGTTTGAGCAAGGTTGGATCCTTAAGCTTCTATGTCACCTAGGACTCCAAATGTCACGGTGTACCATGCACATTTGCCTCCAGCCTTCTCCCCCATATTTTGGTCATGGTTCAGCAGCTGTGGCATCGTTCAGCTTTCTTTTCACCTCCCCTGTCTCAGTTCCAGGAGGTCCTCCTTGGCTTTGGGCCCCCTTCCTGTGGGTGATGAAGGCAATGTAGGGAGAAGCAGCAGCTTCCCTGACTCACCCCTGCTTTCTCCATTCATACTGATCCAGTAACGCATAGCCTGTGCAGTACAGGGCTGACCAGGTCAGTCTCTGCCACCTTAGGACCTCATTTTTGTTCCCTGCGGCAGCTTGGCCATTTGCAAAATCAGAAATTGTAAAAGTACAAACAGGAGACAATATGCCATATTTTATGGATTTTAAGATGCCCCTCCCCTCCCATTTTCTTTCACATCTCCAATGTCAGGAATTGTCTTATAGTTGGGGCTGAGCAGGTGGAAGTCCCTATAAAGTTACCACAGCTTGACCCTGTGCCATGTGGTTACTGCTCCTAGGGCACAACTGATCATCTACATCCCTTGGCATGCCAAGCCACAGGCCTTTTGAGGACCATTTAAAGAAAGAAAATAAACTGGTTATTATATGAAAATCTCAGATAAGGAAAAAAAAAAGAAAAAAGAAAAAGAGAAACCCTACCAGCATCAAACCAAGCAGAATGGATGACCTCAGAATACTTTTATAAGAAGTGTAGCATGCAAAACAATCTTGAGAAAGGAGAACAAAGCTGGAGGTATCAGTTTCTTGGATTTCAAGATATACTACAAAGTTATAGTAATCAAAACAGTAGGGTACTGGGAGAAAATATATGCATAAATCAACGGAAACAGGATAGAGAGCCCAGAAATAAATCCACAATTATATGGTCAATTAATCTTTGACAAAGGAGGCAAGTATATGTAACAGAAGAAAGTCTCCTCAAAAACAGTGTTGGGAAAACTGGAGAGCCATTTGCAAAAGAATGAAACTAGACCACATTCTTTTACCATACACGTAAAGAAACTCAAAATGGATCAAAGATCTAAATGTGAAGTGTGAGGTGTGCCTGTCTTGCTCAGCCTTTACAGCATGTGACTCTTATTCTTGAGGCTGTGAGTTTAGGTCCCACATTCAGTGTAAAGCTTACTTAAAAAAAAAATTAAATGAATAAATGAGAGCCCTGAAACCATAAAACTCCTAAAAGACAATAAGCAGTAATCACTTGGAGATTGGTTTTAGCAACATTATTTGTGGGTATGTCTGCTTAGGCAAGGGAAACAAGAACAAAAATAAATTATTAAGACTACAACAAAATAAAAAGCTTTTGCACAGTAAGGGAAACCCGCAACAAAACCAAAAGGGAACCTACAGAATGGGAGAAGACAGTGGTGAATGATAAATAAAATAAAGAATTAATAACCAAAATATGTAAAGAACACACACACACACACACCAAACCCCCAAAAAACCCAAACCCCAACATATAATCCAATTGAAAAATGGGCAGAGGACTTAATAGACATTTTTCCAAAAAATACATACAGACACCCAATAGACATGTGAAAAGATGCTCAATATCACTCATCATCAGGAAAATAAAATCAAAACCACAGGGAGATCTATCACCTTATACTTGTCAGAATGGCTAGTATTAAAAAGACAAGAAAGAACAAGTGTTGGCCAGGATGTGGAGAAAAAGGAACCTCTGTACATTTTTAGTGGGAATGTAAATTGGTGCAACAACTGTGGAAAACAGTATGGAGGTTCCTCAAAAAATTAAAAATAGATTTACCATATGCTTTAGTAATTCCAGTACTTGATATTTACCCAAAGGAAATAAAAACACTTGATTCAAAAAGATATATGCCCTCCTAGGTTTTCTGCAGCACTATTTATAATAGCCAGTATATGGAAGCAGTTCAGGTGTTTATCAGTAGATGAATGGGTAAAGATATGGTGTATATAGATATATAATGGAATATTATCCAGCTATAAAAAAGAATGAGATCTTGCTATTTGTGACAATATGGCTGGATCTAGAAGGTATTAGGTTAAGAGAAATAAGTCAGACCGAGAAAGGCAAATACCATATGATTTCACTTCCTTTTTTTTTTCTTTTTAAGATTTTATTTATTTATTTGAAAGAGAGAGAGATCACAAGTAGGCAGAGAGACAGGCAGAGAGGCAGGTGAAGCAGGGTCCCCACCGAGCAGAGAGCCCGACTCGGGGCTCGATTCCAGGAACATGGTATCATGACCTGAGCCAAAGGCAGAGGCTTTAACCCACTAAGCCACCCAGGGGCCCCTGTAATTTCACGTCTATATGGAATATAAAAAAAGAAACAAGTGAACAGACAAAAAAAAAAACAAAACAAAAATAGACTCTTAAATACAAAGAACAAACTGGTGGTTATGGGAGGGAAGGTGGATGGGGGATGAGTGAAATAGGTGAAGGGGATTAAGAGGTACAAATTTCCTGTTATAAAATAAATAAAATAATTTCCTGTTCTCATCTGGAGATGAAAAGTACAGCATTGGGAATACAGCCAATGATATTATAATAAGTTTATATGGTGACGTGATGATATACTTACTGTGGTGATCACTGAGTAATGTATAGAATTGTCAAATTACTATGTTGTACACCTGAAACTAATTTAACATTGAATGTCAGGTATATGTCTAATAATAATTTTTTAAGTGCAGCATGACAAAAGCTCTGGGTGGCTCAGAGGAACATATTGTGAGAAAAATCTGGGCACTGAAATCTCTCAGTTAGAAAGTAAATAAAAGTAGTGAGATTCTTAATGTGAGGTTTGGAAAAACGTTAACCAAAAATTTTAACTTTTATTTTATGTATGCATTAAGGCCATATGTAATAAAAATCTGTCTAAATACTTACCAAAGAGCTTTTTGAATACATTTAAATTAAAATATTAATGAAAAGAAAACATTGTATCATAGTTTGAATGGTAGCATTTTTTGTTTCTTATTAAACTATACCAGGAAAGGAGGCCAAGACTCAATGAAATATGGCTATTATCCCCAGTTTCACAAGAGCATGAACCTCTCTGGCTTAACAAAGCCTAAGGAATCTACTACAGAAATGGGTTGTTCTTACTACCCTGGAGCCTTTTGTGCAGACTATGAACCAAAAGCTCAATATTAATTATAATTAATCTTAAAATTAATTATATTACAAAGTTGTATTATTTGGAAGATGTGTTTAAATGACTCAAAGTTAAAAGATCTCAGTATAATGCTGGTTCTATAATTATCCTCCCAGAAAACATTACTTGTAAAACTTAATGATGTAGAACCATAATCATAGCATCGAGTAGGAGGTTGCCTGGCAGATGGGAAAGCTTTTTGGTTTTTGTTTTCCAGTTGTTTTCTTCTCTTTCCTCCCCTCCTTTCACAAGGAGAATCAGCCACCTGTTTTTAAAGGCTGAAGTATTTTTACTGTTCTTGGTCGGAAACATTTGTTTAAACAAAGTAGCACTTGGTTGCTAAACCCTTGATTCTAAATGGACATAGCCATCTCATTTTTGTTGGGCCAGGGTTTGGATAACAATTTGATTTCCCAGTCTGTTTCTTTTGTGACCATATAATCCTCTCCCAGTGTTGCATGCTCTGTGAGCTACAAGCACTTGAGAGCTCATAAGCACAAAGACTCTAAGGTTTCTTTGGGATTAGTACCATACAAATGCAGATTTGGCACAATGGAAGACTGATTCCATCCTTGTAACTGTTACTGCTCTACTTCCTGCTTCCTCTGGGTAGCAAAGCTAGCCACTGTTTTTAAAATACTTACTTTAGCTGCTCACTTTTTCATTGGCTGCCTGGAGAAGAGAAGGAGTTCTTGCCTATGTATTTCAGTGTTTTGATCCCTTTCAATTATTTTTTAAAATATATGTCATTAAATTTTACAGGAGTATTACAGAATTCCTAATTGCAGAATTTGAACTTGAGCTACGCAATCTTACTTTTCGTCTTTAATCTATGTGTCAATGACCTTTTTAAGTCTGATTACCTGTATGAACTCTCTTCAGAATCTTTCCCTGGTTAACACAGTATAGAGAAGTGCTGGAAACCAGTTCTTTTCTGTGACACAATTCTTCCAACGGAGTTGAAATGCTTTGCAAACAATTTCACGTATATCAGCCAATTCATATACAAAGCAATGTCATGTGAATCCTTTCCTTTTTATATATCATCTTTCAGTGATGATCAGGAATTCATGCTGGTACAGAGACTCTGGTTTGGGAGGAGGAAACAGGGGCTTGCGAGGGGAGGGCGAGAGCAGAAGCAGCTCACCTGCTGTTAGAACGACCTTAGCTGGTGGTACCAACATCTTCACCCTTTATGCATCTGCATCCTTTATGCATGAAATAGCAATATGCCTTTCCCTGTCGTGTAATCCTTATTTAGTTAATACCCAGTAGGATTTGCAAGCCCTTCACATCTCTGTGGATTTATTTTATTTCAGAGTGCAAGTGACTTTATGGCCCAATTACCATCATTGTGACTTATTGCATTATTGTGGGAGGGAGAGAGGAGCAAGAAACGCCTGATCACGTGTATCGTCATCAATGGAATGAGTGCCACGCACTCCTGGCCAAGGCAGAGGGATGGATGAAACCTTTCTGATCTATTGTTTATCAGAACACTGAAGCCTGGGTGATTGTGCCGTACTTTAACAGACAAGTGTGTCAAATGTATGGGTGAAGATGTTGCAGTGGTGGTGTTAGAGTAATTAATATTTGGAAGGTAATGAATATTTTGACTTTAAAGATGTCAAAGGTCAAAGACGGAAGGAATGACTAAGATCGGATGTTGACCCCCTCAAATTACAGGGGTATTGAAGCGAGACTGAGTCACCACCTGACCCCAGGAATGAACCAGCGAGGAGGGCTCCTTATTAGAGCAAGGCTCCCGGAAGCCAGATAGCCCTTGTGCTTGCAAGAGCTCAAGGTACAGCCGGCTGTGGAGCACCGAAGCAGCAGCAGCCACAGCAGCCACGGGAATCGTGACCCTCAGGCCCGGCGCCTACCTGGAATTTCCGCAGCGCCTGGTTCAGAATCACCGGGGCGGACAGCTCCCCGCCGCCGCCGGCGCCGACTGCGGAAGGGGACCGAGAGCGCGGGCTTCACGCTCCGTGAGCCGGCTGGGGCGGCGGGAAGACCGGCTGCGTCCCCCCCAACCCCCGACACCCACTCGGTTCCTCCCTTCCCCCTGCGGGGCCGCGCGGGGCCTGCGGGTGGCCGTCCCGGGCCACACGTCCCGCAGGCGAGGAAGCCACCGGCCGCCCTCCCCCCTACCGCCACCGCCGCCGCAGCTGCTCTCCTTGCCCCTGCTCGGCCAAGGGGTGTGGGGCGTGCCCCGCGCGGGCCCCGCCCCGGCCTGCTCCCCATTGGCCGGCGGGCGGGCCGGATGTGCGAGGAGGCGGGGCCGTCTCTGGCGGCTCGCGCCCGGGAAGGTAGGCCAGGGAGCGCGGGGTGCGGAGGGAGGGCGCGCGGGGACGCAGCCGGCGCGGAGGAGACGCAGCGGCGGCACCTGGGCCCGGCCGCAGCCCCTGCCTCCCGCCCTCGCGCCCTGCGTCCCTCCGCGGCCTGCAGCCTGCGGCGCCCGAGCTCCGAGGGCGCTTCCGAGGGCGCTGGGCACGAGGCGGCCAAGATGGCGGACCGGCCGGGCGTGGGGCGGCAGGCGCTGTGCTGCGGGCTGCGCTGGTGGGGGGCGGCGGGCCGCGCTGGTGGGGGGCGGCGGGCCACGGCGCGGGCCCGGTGCCCGGCGCGTGCGGCTGGGAGGCGCTCTGGGGGGCGGGAGCGCGGGCGGCGGCCGGGGCCAGGGCCCAGGTCGGCGGGAGCGCGCGGAGGAGGGCGCCGGCGCTGCTCGAGGCGGCCCTCGTGCGCCACGAGAGCCTGCAATCTGGGACGAAGTGTTCGGCGAGTCCGGCCCGGACAGCGGCGGGAACGCCTTCTACAGCACGTCCGCTGGCTCGCGCTCCACGTCCGCCGCCTCGCGCTCCTCCTCCGCCGCCTCCTCGGACGCCAAACACAAGCGCCCCGGCCCCCTGCTGCCTCCCGATGCCCCGGAAGGGCAGGAGTCCGACGAGGACGAGGCCAGCGCCGGTTGGAGTGCTACGCTGCGGGACCGCCCGCCCCCGCGCTTCGTGGACACTGGCGGTAAGGCACGGCCCGCGGGTGTGGGGGCTGCCTGGGGAGGCGTGAGCGCGGGGCTGGGAGAACTCCGGATGCTCCGCGGGCCGGCTGCTTGAGGGCGGCTTTTCGGTCAGCACACAGATGGGGCCCTGGCAGCGGGGATTTGAAGTGCGAGAATCAATCTGGTTGCGTGGTGGTGGTTGGTGGGGGCCGCTCCGACTTCTTCGCGGATGGAGAGGATGAGGCGGAGGCCCAGGTGGCACCCTGCCGCTGGCAAGGACCCAAGGGGAGGGCCTTTCCTCCCTTGCTGGGAGTGTCCAACCCAGTCACACCTGTGGGGTTGTTGTTAGGGGTGCGTTTGAGTTAGGTTCCTAAAGCCCGATGCAGCTTGTGTGTGTGTGTGTGTGTGTGTGTGTGTGTGTGTCTGTTTGTTGCGGGTGGGGGGTACGTAAATCGTTTTGTGTGGATGGCCCCAGAGCAGCGTTACCCAGGTGCCAGGGGTGGGGCAGCCAGCCTTTGGAGGGAGGCCTAGTGCGAGCCGGGACATCTTCACTGGCTCGTGTTTTCTCCAGTGAATCTGACCAACTTTGTCCATCCCTTTCAGGATCACTTGCTGAGAGCAGAGAAGAGTGAGAGGACCAGTTATCAGCGTTAAGCTGTCTTCTCTCGCTCCAGAAGGCACTTGTGTGTTCTGCTTACCGACACGGTCATGGTCAAGCCCCTGATATCTGGAGGTCGCAGGCCTGCTGGTGGTTGTGGCTGCTTGAAATCCTCCTTTACTGCCTACTTTTTGGGAAGGTAATTCTGACACGTCTCTGCTTAGCCTGCAGAAGCTCTGCGGCCTCTGCCCTCTGGGAGAGGTGGAGACCAGCCAGCAGTCCCACCTGTCCCCTGATGCTTTCTGTTCCTTGCTCGACAGCCTACTGTGGCAGGCCCTTGTTTCTGCACACCATTTTCTTGTGTTGAAGAGTGTGCAACCAGTGTTGTGGAGGACCAGGGAGTGGCCATACTGGACCCAATGCCGCTCTCCCTGTGGCTCTCCATGATTGTTGTTCAACCATAAGAGGGCAGGCCAAAGGGAACCCTGGCTGGTGCCTGGGCTAGGATCTGGACCTTGTGCCACAGCCTGCTGGTAGGCTGATTGGGTTGGCTGGACTCTCTCAGCAGGGAGTGGTCTGCAGACCTCCCACAGACAGGCTGCAGTGTGGACACCCTGAGCTACAGCTGGGCTCTAGGGTCCGAGTCAACTGTGCTGTGTTTTGGAATGGGTGAATTTAACATATTCTCATTTAGGCTTCAGTTCAGAGTTTGGGAATTTTGAAAGTCCCATCACCCTGCATAATCCTTTTAAAGCCCATACATTTCCCAGAATGTCATAAGGGTTTCCAGCCCCAGATGGCTGTTTTCCATTCAATTAGCTCTTTAAGAATTGTACGTACCCAGAGCTCTGGTTTGGCAGACTTGATGCTGTGAGTGCTGTGATCCAGTTTTTGATCTTGGAACATGAGAGACATGTCCTCTTGTTTCCCTCCCTCTCTGGGGAAAATAGGGGAATCGTGTTAGCTTAAGCCTGGTTATGACTAAGAGCCCATGAGTGTTGGTCTGAGAAGGATGAGCGCACCTAAATACATTTTCAAGCAATATTCTGTTTCTCAGTAACCTATACTTGGGAGAAATTCTGCATCAGAGCAATTTAGTCTAGCCACTGTGGCACTTAAATGGTCATGAAGTTCAGGATTATTTGTCATTTAGCATCAGGTTCAAATTCTGCTTCCTTTGGATGTGCACTGAGCTCACATCTGGACCTGAGAATCACAGGCAGGCAGGTGCTTTAACCAAAGACATTTAGTGGTTATTGGATGGTATTTATACCCAATTTTGTTTTCTGGTTTTTTGTGGAAGCTTGCTTTTAAAATCCAGCCCTAATGAAGAATTTCCTTTTCTTCTTGAAACAGTCTTTCCCTGTGGGAAATTCGGGGTGGTGGCGGAAGGGTGAGGTGGATGGTTTATTAAGCATGAGTTCAGATGGCCTGGAACAATGGGATATGATTTATGGGGCCTGGAAATAGATGCCGTGCAGAGAAAACCCTTGTGCCCCGCGGTGGGGGGAGGAGAGATGGACGGGTTTGATAAGAGTGAGAGCTGCACCCTGGCCAGTCTGAGAGCAGAGAGGCTCAGGCTCTGAGGTTTATTAAAGTGTCAAATATAACCCCACTTTAGGAAGGCAGCTTGGGCCTGTCTTCCATCTTTGTTCCCTGGTTCACTGACAGACGTCAGTGGGCCGGTGGGGTAGGAAAGCGTGGCAAACAGGATGGTGGCATTTGGATCTGTGAGCAACCCTCGAATAGGAAAATCCGTAGCAGAAATGGCTGTTGCTGCTAGAAGCAGATGAGGAAAGCAAAGGACTTAGGGAACAGGTTTCATGCCTGCCTTCTGCTGCAAAAGCGTGTGTGTGTGTGTGTGTGTGTAGATAAGTGAATGTGTATGTGTGCATAGGTGTCTTACACATAAATATGTATTGCTTGTGCTGGATTGGGCTGGTTGGGGATTTTGGTTTTGGTTTTAAATTAGAGATCACAGGTGCTGTCTAGGAGTCCCACTGATGCCCTAGAGTCCCTGCGCGTAGAGAGGCATCGGCACTGGGCACCCCTGAGCTTGGATCTGCATCTGGAGTGCAGTAGGGAGGCACCTGGTGCCCAGCCAAGGGGAGGAGGGCAGGGAGGCAGAGGTGTTTCTGTGGTTCAGGTTGAGACTAGTCCACGAACAGCTCTTCTAGTCTTCCAGTCTTCCCAGATTCTTCCTTCTGTTCTGTCCACACATTTAGCTTCCTGGATCAGGCGCTCCAGAAGTGCAGCCAGCAGATAGGAGTGGAGGTACCCTCTCCCTCTCCCCCTTCCCTCTCCTCCCTGGCTTCTGGTTGTGCCTAGAGATATGGGCCCCCTTGAGGTGATTTAAATACAAAGACCATGCTTGCCCTGCTGCCTCTTAAACCCTGTCTGAAGGGAGGGTCAGCTTGGAAGCTGGAGATGCGTGCTGGGACCCCAGGGTCCAGAACCTTCTCCTGATCAGTCTTACAGCTCTCCCTCTAAAATAACCCCTTCAAGCTGTCAGCCTCACCTGCCCACTGTGTAAATAACTGACACAGCAGCACAGCAGGCGGGCTCACTCCTTGGAAGCAGCACGAAATTCAGGACGCGCTGGTTTCTGGGCTTCTGCCCTTCTCATTTCCCATTCTGAGCAGTCTTGTGACTCGTTTCCTCTGAGGAGGCAAAGGAACAGGCAGATTCCCAGATGCTCAGGGGCTCCTCTGTGTTTGGCTTTGTCGGTGGTTCCTTTGCCGTGGCTGGCTGCATTCTGAGCTGTTTGCTTTTTCTCTTAGAGGCTGGACATCCTAAGAGTTTTCTTTTTTTTTTTCTGTGTACCCTGTCAGCAACCCTCGGTAATCATTCAGCAGGGAGGTGTGACCTTGAGAAGCTGAAGACGACCGTAGGCCTTAGGAAATTAACACGGTTAAATGTTTTATCTTAGGGTTTGTTGTTGGTTTACTCGGCTTAAAGTCTTTTTTGACTGAGAAGTAAGAGGAGAAACATCTTAAAGCTAGAGTTAAATGTATATGCTTGTAATGGGTTTGTGAGCTGAGGTACCTGAGCCCTCATCATTGGTGTCCACGGTGAGCCACTGCTCCCAGCTTTAGCTCTGTATGGCATTCGGTGGCTCCGGGAGGAGCTGGGCGTCTGGGCAAGCGACAGGGTACGCCTTATGCAGTGCTCCCTAATAGTCAGCCACGTGCCCCTACCACACAGAATTCAGAGAAGGGAGCTTCCTGGAGGGAGGTGGTGTTCAGGCTGTGGGCATGACGGTGACCACAACCAGCGGGCCCCGGTCATAGTGTTTCATTTCATAATCACGCCAAACCTTTGCGAGTACTCCGAGAGAGCTGCGATCACCTCCACTTCACAGAGAAACATGGTTTCGTCTGAGGCGATGAGATTACCTGGGGAAGTGGTAGCCTTCTCTCGAGGGAGACTTGATTAATCAGGGAAGGTTGTGCCTTTTTAGTTTTTTTTTTCTTTACAGCATCTGAAAACTTTTGCTGTCAGAAATACTTTTGTATTTTTACAGGGAATTGCTTTACAGGGTCTTTTTCTCAGGGTGTACGCAGTTCAGTGAGATCTAATGCATGTATGGATTTGGATTTGTGTAACCAATCTGCACAGTCGGATAAGAGACAGGAAATCTGCAATGTTATCTCTTTATTTAATCTGTCTCAGCCACTGTGATGAGCGTCGATAGAGCGCTTCTGCAGGCAGCAGGGCTCTGAATCCATGAGGAATCTGGGAGTTGTGTGGGGTCTGGTACTCAGTTTTATTTTATTTATTTAAAGATTTTATTTATTTTATTTGACAGATAGAGATCACAAGTAGGCAGAGAGGCAGGCAGAGAGAGGGACGAGGAAGCAGACTCCCTGCTGAGCAGAGAGCCCGATGCGGGGCTGGATCCCAGGACCCTGAGATCATGACCTGAGCCGAAGGCAGAGGCTTTAACCCACTGAACCACCCAGGCGCCCCTGGTACTCAGTTTTAGAGTTGAAAACTCACCTTTATTTTTAAGAAGTGTGATTGTGTATTTTTTCTTATTAATAAGTAATATATGTACATTTTAGGGGAAAATGATAAAATTTTAAGAAATCCCATAACCCCTCATGACCTTAGCTAATCATAGTTAATCATATTGAGTATATTCTTCATATATCTTAGGTGTCAGCTTGTTGGGTGACCTGCTCTTTAATTGTAATTAATATATTGTAGTCGTTTTCCATTTACATTTTTAAATGTCGATTTTAATGAGTCCGCGGTATCACACAGTTTCCTCTGGGTCCGTGTTGTTGCTGCCTCCCTCTTGTATTTGTTCTGCTGTGATAAATATTCTTGAAACCTAAGTCTGTGTGCACATCTGTAGCACAATCCTTAGCAGAAAATGACCGAAGCAGAATTGAATCAAGGACCCACTGTAAGGTTTTTGGTGTCTGTGGTGAAATAGGTCTCCATAAACATATCTACAATGCTCCTGCCGGCTGTGCACCGAAATCCTTAGAAAGTCATGCTCGGAGGACCTGCTCCAGTGTGTGAATCCTGCCCGCCGGGGCTCTTGGAGGACTGTTGCCTTTGGTAAAGCTTGCTGAGGTGTAATACACACACACAGCACATGAGTCCTAGCATGCGGCACGCTGTGTGTAACTACTACCCAGATGAGGATCAGGAACATTCTGAGCACACCAGAGGTTCCCTCCTGCTCCTTCCCAGTCAGTCACTCCCTGCCCCCTGCTTCTCTTCCATCACCAGCGATCAAGTTTGCCTGTTACCTTGCTCTGGTGGTTCGGTTCCTCAGGACATCTGTGGATTCCTTCTTGTTGTCGCGTATGTGGCATCTTAAATTTCATTATCGTCTGTTGTCTTTCATCACGTAGGTACTGTAGTCGGTTATCCGTTCTCCTGTTAATGGTCTTTTACATGGCATCCAGTTTGGGGCTTCCGAGGATAAGCTGCTTTAGACATTCTTGTGGTTTTGATGGACAGATACATTTCCCTTGATATCATGTAAAGCTAGGAAAAGGTTTTCCAGGTCCTAGATTAGATGCGGGTCTCCCCTGTCGACCTCGTGGACTGGGTGATGTTTTGCTGAGGCCTGTCTTGTGCATGGCCAGATGTTGGCCACCTCCAATTTGGCCTCTCCCCACCAAATGCCCAGTGGCGCCCTTTCCTCCAATTACATCAACCAAACATTTCTCCAGGCATTGCCATATGTCCCCTGGGGAGCCAAATCACCTGCAGCTGAGAACAACTGCTTAATTTTTTTCAAATTTATTTTAAAATTTATTTTTTGAAAACATTTTATGTATTTATTTGAGAGGGAGGGGAGAAGCAGAGGGAGAGGGAGAAGCCAACTCCCTGTTGAGTAGGGATCCCGGTGCAGGCCTGGATCCCAGGACCTTAGGATCATGACCTGAGCCGAAGGCAGATGGTTCACAGACTGAATCCCCTGGTGCTCTGAGAACCCCTGCTTCAGTACATGCTGCCACACTGTGTTCTAGTTCATCCAGCTGCCAGAGATGTGCGGGACATGCCATGTGTTAATTCAGCAACATACTGAACACTGCTGGGATAAAATGATGAGTGAGACCTGTCTCCTGGGGTCCAGCAGGAGAGACAAAGTAAAGACAAGGAGAAAGAGCCTCTGGGAAGCAGTGGGATCAACGTTAACAGGGATTTATATGGAATTCTGGGGAGGGTCACCTGGTCCAGCGGGGTTGGGGAGGAGGTGGCCCCCTGAGCTGCTTCTGGAAGCAGAGATAATGATTACTCAGGTGAAGAGGAAGGAACAGGGCATCTCCAACTCGGGCAAAGGCCAGGAGGAGAGAGAAGGTATGCCACTCTGCCCAGGGGCGAACCCACCCTTTTCCTACCCTGAGCATCCCGACCCGAGGCCTTATATACGAAAATGTCCTGAAACGCGACATGATGTCCTTGTTACCACAGCACAAGAAACTGTAGCTGGGATCCAAGGTCCCATGTTCAGGTGCAGATACAGATGTTTCCGGCGTTTCCTGGCGCCCACAGGGAGGGGAATGTGGTCGGCTCGGTGAGATCTATGAACTTAGGATGGAATCTCTGGAGAAGCCCTGAGCTCTGCCCTCGAAAGAAGGAAGAGGGAAAGGGAAAAACTCAACTTCTGTTGGCGGAAAGAGGCACGGTGTTGTCTCGGGGTGGGAGGGATGTCGTACTAAAAGCATAACAGGCTCTGAAAACACCCTGTAATGTGACGATGATGTTCCGCCCTGACTGGCACGTGGTGCAGAGAGCCCCTCTCCCCTTTTTGAGTTTCAGAAAAAACTTATTACAAAAGTAGGAACCCCGGGCAATAGTTAGCTCTGTGTTTAATAAGCCACTTTACTAAAAAGTTTAGAACTGCAAATCTTGACACTCTCACTGCGACAGACTCACTCCTTGGCCAGGATATTGGAAACTTCATCTGCTTCCATTTCCAGCTTCTAGGCTCGTGGACACCCCCACCCCATCCCCATGTCTTCTGTGGAAGAGGAGCGATCTTTTACAAGTATAAGCTAATCTGATGATTCCCTGCTTAAACCTTCCATGTAGCTTCTGGCTGAAACCAAAGGGAATTCCAGAGTCCTTCGCAAGGCCTCCAATGCCGACAGCTGCTCCGCAGCCTTCCTTTCCAGTGTCCCCTTAGTCCCCTGTCCTGCTGTCTGCACATAATCTATTCATTTCCGCCTTCATGCCTATGGGGCCCATACCTGGAATGTTCTTCATGGCAGGCTCTGCTTGTTAGTTTGATCTTGATTCAGATGTCACTGCCTTACCCCATCCCTCTTTGCTGCCACATTTGCTAATATGTTTCCTTTGTGGGATGAGATGCTGGATGTCTTGGTCACAGTTAGGACACGGTGAGTTCTCTATGTTTGTTGAATAAAGGAACTAACAGAAGACCAGATGAACACACAGCTAGATTGTTAAAAATGAGGATGGAATGAGCACCAATGGAGAAATGTCTAAACGTTTTCTACATCCCAAATAGTGGAAGAGAGGTTGGACCACTCTTGAGGGAACGGATTCCCTACTAGGAAGGCAGCGAAGCAAGTCTGGGATGTGTTTTACAGGTTTTCTGTCCTGCATAGAAAACTGAACTTGGCCTCGGAGGAACTCTACAATCTTGGGCTTCTGAGGCCTCCCCACTTCCTAAGAGCTAGAGACCCCCAGACAGGAGCCTATTAGAAATCTGAAGGGAAGCCAGCCTCTTGTACCCTTTTATCTGTTTAACAAGTGCTTGTGTGTCCTGTACTATGTGCATATCGTGTTCTAAGAACTTCGGTTTTTTTTAAAGATTTTATTTATATATTTGAGAGAGAGAGAGAGAGGGCAGGAAGTGAAGAGGGAGGGAGAGGGACATGCAGACTCGTCGCTGAGCAAGGAGCCTGACACGGCCCTCTCCCAGGACCATGAGATCATGACCTAAGCTGAAGTCAGATGCTTACCCACTGAGCCACCCAGGTGCCTCTAAACACTTTGTAACGTGTGTGCTCCTCAAAACAATCTTGTGATGTATTGTTATCCTCATTTTTAGTATAAGGAAACTGAGTCACCGATTGGTCAAGTGATCTCAGGTGAAAGAGTTCCTTTGATTAGGGCTCGAGGAAACCCCATCCTTACGGCGTGAATGTGGAACACAGTATATCTGTTCAGATCTGCTACTTAATGGTATTTCCCTTGTGAGGGGCCCTTGAAGGCCAGTGTCATTCTCCAGATCTGTCTGACCTGCTGCCTCTCTTCCTGGTGGTGGCACCTCATTGCTCAGCACCCTTTGTCGTGAGACGGGGCCGCTGCCTGGATTCAGCGCGGTGGAAAATGAGCCCAAGGGTGGGCTCCACTCTCAGGCCTGGCCGCGGGGAGGCCCTTGGGAGCCACACGTCAGGGATGTTGGGGGCTGGCAGGCAAAACGACCTCGTATCGAAATCACCATTTGGAGAAAAGCTGCTCCTGCATCAGCCACAGCTCTCAGGGATTAAAGGCTTGTCGGCCAGAAATGAACTTCTTCCCCCGTTGGTTCTTGGTACGTTTGGTGGGGGGTGTTAGATGAGCCGGGTTTGTAGACACAGATGCTGAAGAAAAGCGGATTCCTCCAGGGAAGTGGATTCAGAGCAGTAGGGCCCACGCGGCATTGCTGCGTGGGGACTCCTGAGGGGCTACGATGGAAGACAACCCAGAGGATAAAAATCGATTCCCTGTCTCCTTGCTGCGACATTCCCACGGTGATTTTGGGAGCGGACACGGAAGGGTGCTGGGAAGCCACGTGCATCCTGCGCTCTGGAGTTGGGTGCTGAACCGCACGTCAGTGGTTTGAGGCTGTAGACGGTTTGGAAGGGGCTAGGGGGTCAGTTTATGGCTGGAGAGGACCTGGAGCAGGAGGCCTGGGCTGTGCGTGGGCTCCCCCTGTGACTTTGCACCAAGGGGCTCCTTCCCAGGGTTCTGAAGGTCAGGAAAGATGTGCGGGGAAGCCCAGAGCTGCTGGCTCATTCTGGGGAGCTTTATCTTTCTTCCTTTAAACTCCCTCTGTCCCGTGTGGCCAAAATGCACATGATGGCTTTTGTGCTACTTAGGAGATTTTCAGACCTTTGCAGCAACCAGGAACCTTAAAGAGGGCAAACCCAGGGTACCTATATGAGGCAGGGGAAAGCAGGCGCTGTCTTTGAAGTTGGGAGTGGGAGGGCCCCAGAGCCCCCCACCCCAGGGTGCTTCCACACCCCATCCCGCTCAGTTCCTCATACTCTAATGTGAAGGACCTTTGGCTGGGACCTGGGTCAGGAGGGGAGAGAGGCCTCTGAGAGGCACCCAGTCCTTTTCTGAGATGGTGAAGAGGACACTGATAAGTCAATGAGATTCTGGTGTTTCAAAGCCACCCAAAAGTGTCTATGGCAAAGTGATTAAAAATTGAATTATTTGGGGGCTTCCTGGGTGCCTCAGTTGGTTAAGCATCTGCCTTCGTTCAGGTCATGGTCTCAGGGTCCTGGGATCGAGCCCCAAATAGGGCTTCCTGCTCAGTGGGAGAGTCTGCTTGTCCCTCTGCATATGTGCTCTGTCTCAACAAATCACAATTTTTTTTAAATTTTAAAGATTTCTATTTTATTATTTTGGATGGAACTGGAATGGGAGGACACCTGTTTCCTTCTTTAGGAAACTGTTACAAAAAGAAGATCATGGATTGGGAGAGAGGATGATTTTCTAGGAAGAAAAAAGGTAAATAAGTGTAATTGCCTAAAAGTGGTGACAGTCTTGCTTGTAGATGTTCCTCCTGCATTTTGGGAAGTTGGAGAATCCGTAATACTTTCAATTAAAGTTTTCCTGAGAATCCCCAGCTGACTTTGGGGGTGGGGGGCATTGTCCTTTGTGAAGATTTTGAGCTTCTGTGAGTGAGCAGACCTCCACTCCAGAGTGACATAAAAAGCAATCTGCACCTCCTTCCTGATTTGTCTGTAATGAAACTTGCTTTCCTCAGGTCCCAGCATTCGAGGCAGATAAATATGTTCCCTTTCGTTGGCTCTTACTCATACTTCAGCAAGATTTCCCATGTGCTTTCCTTGGCTGGCTGGGAAACTGGACCACAATTTATGGGATCTTAGGGGACAGGCGCATAGAATTCCAGTGGGATCCCAGAACAGAACCTAATTGGAGATTAGAGACCATTGTGGTGTGAAGCTTTTCTTTGAGATCGAAAGAAGTGCATGTTATGCAAATATTAGCAAGTGTAAGTTCACACTATTGAAAATTTATAGACTCATTATGGTCTCGAAGGCAGGAAGCTAAGTAGATTTTGGGAAAGATGCAGGTAAATTCAGGGAGGTGGCAAATTTCCCCAGGGAAAGTAGAATGGCTAAAGAGTATGGCCCACACTTTTTTTTTTTAAAGATTTTATTTATTTGCCAGAGATAGAGAGAGAGAGTACACACAAGCAGGCAGAGAGGCAGGCAGAGGCAGCGAGAGAAGCAGGCTTTCCGCCGAGCAAGGAGCCCAATGTGGAACTCGATCCCAGGACCTTGGAATCATGACCCGAGCCGAAGGCAGCGGCTTAACCAACTGAGCCACCCAGGCATCCCTGGCCCAAACTTTTTTTTTTTTTTTTAAGATTTTATTTATTTATTTGACAGAGAAAAATCACAAGTAGATGGAGAGGCAGTCAGAGAGAGAGAGAGAGAGAGAGAGGGAAGCAGGCTCCCTCCCGAGCAGAGAGCCCGATGCGGGACTCGATCCCAGGACCCTGAGATCATGACCTGAGCTGAAGGCAGCGGCTTAACCCACTGAGCCACCCAGGCGCCCCCTGGCCCAAACTTTTTAAAAAGATTTTATTCACTTATTTGACACACAGAGAGCCAGAAAGCACAAGTTGGGGGAATGGCAGAGGGAGAAGGAGAAGCAGGCTCAGGGGAGCTGAGCAGGGAGGCAAATGTGTGGGACTCCATCCCAGGAGCCTGGGATCATGACCTGAGCTGAAGAAAGACACTTAACCAACTGAGCCACCCAGGCGCCCCCCGGCTCCAACTTCCAATTATGGTGTATGAGATACCTTTGGTAGGAAGGAATGAAGATCAGCAACTGTCCTTGATTCTGCTTCTCAGGAAGGCATTGTGATGTGGTGCCCAGGACTTTGGAGACACACACATGCTTGGTGCCCTCCGGCTCTGCCACTAAAGCAACACCTTCCAGAGGGCAGCTGCAGGCACCGGGTGGCGTCACACAGGGTCAGACCCGGGAGGCACTCAGCCATGTATCCCTTCCACCATCCTGCTGGGGTTAAAAAAATTACCTATATATATATAAAAAAAAGGACCAGAATAGTGGGAATGAATGAAAGATAAAAGTTTCCTATGTAGTAGTGGTAGTTCTCTTGTAGTACTTTTTCTCTCTCTCTCTCTCTCTCTTTTTTTTTTTCTTTCTTGGTTTGTTTTCTGGGGAAGGGGCCTGCCATGTGGGTTTTCAGTCAATGATGTTCCCTGACTTAAGACCTACCGCCCCCCTCAAGGGGGTGGGCTCTGAGGAAACTTTTTTTTTTTTTTCAGGCTTTTGTTCTCTGGCGGTTTTTTGTTTGTTCACGTTTTTTTTCTCACTTTGACCGCTTTTGATGGTTTTTGTAGTTTTAGAGGAAAACAAACCGCACCCTGATCTCCCTCTCAGAGAGAAGCCTCAGTCTGGCTGCAGAGCCCAAATAAGTTCCCCCTTGGCCGCTGGCAGAGCAGGTTCCAAGTCGCTGTCCCTGGGGATGGAGGATCTTTTGCTTGTACCCAAAAGCACGGCAGCAGCAGCTTTGGGCACCTCTAGACCGCTAGAGAGGTTCCAAGCAGCAATCGCACACTGAGATTTTCCCGCTGGCCCGGGCTGGGAGTGCCCGGTCTTTCTGGGTCTAAGAGCGCCCACCTTACATGCACCAATTTCAGGGAAGGCAGAGGTTCGCGCGCGGGTCTCAGGCTCTGAGAATGAGGCACAGGTCCGAGAGCACCAGGCTGGGCCTTCGCGCACCTCTCTGGGGCGAGAGTTTGATGCAGGCTCTGAAACAAGGGTGTTTATCAAAGGGCACTGGCTGGGCCTTTATACCTCTTTCAGGGGAGTATCTCAGGCTCTATAGCAGGACTCTTGCATTCTGCCATCTGGTGTGGCTCCCATTCCCTCACAGGAAGCGGACCCCATGCATTCTCCTTGCACTGGCAGCTTAGGGACCAAGAGCTGGTTTCTCTGCCGCACTCTCTCTGACTCAGTGCCAAGGGAGGCTGTCCTGGGACCAGGGACTTAAGCCCTTGTCCCTAGCCGCCCCGATTCCCACAATTTCCCCAGATATGCTTTGCTCTTTTGGAGTGCTTTCAACCAGTCTCCGAGTTAATGCTGGTCCCCAGACGCAGGGCACTCTCACTTGTATTGGGGTATTACTTTCCAACTGTTTGCCTCTGGTAGCTCCCTCCCCCTTTTGTTTATCTTCTGATATCAGTTCACAGTTCCCACTCCGCTTTACCTGCCCACTGGCTTCTTCTCCCCCTGTAGAGATCCACACATGTATAATTTTGATCTCAGGCTGATTTCATGGGTGATTGGAGTTCATGGGTGATTGGTAGGTAATCAGCTCATTTTGGGGTACAAGTTGAAAAGACGCCTTCTAATTCCGCGCCATTTTGTCCCCCCTCTTAACTTTTTTTTTTTTATTTTATTTGATAGCACAAGTAGAGGGAGAGGATGAAAGAGAAGCAGGATCTTCACTGAGCAGGGAGCCAGATGCAGGGCTGTTTCCCAGGACCCTGGACAGATGCTGCACTGAGGGAGCCACCCAGACACCCTTTTAGACCTAGGATGCAGGTAGGAGAAGCAAGCCAGGGGTTTCTTGGCCCAACACTAATGACCATGGCTCAGACAAATCCATCTTCCACTTCAGGCTTCCAGATACTCTGCGAAGGAGACATTCCCCTTCCTGTCCCTGAATGCTCTGCCAGTTCAAGGCAGATCCATGTTTCTGAGGGTTCCTCTTTGGTCATTCTGTCAGGGACAGCCAAGAGGGCTCCAAGCCTGTGTGGACCCCAGGCCTGGGGATCCCAGCCCTGAACTCTTTGCTCTGCCTTGATGACCCCAGAATAGATCAATTCAGCAACTGTCAATCCATGCCAGGCCAGGGAACAAACACAGCAGTACACAAGATCAACTCGCCTTGGTCCCAGGAGCCTGGATTCCCCAAGGAGGGCTTCACCTGGTCTCTGAAGGGGATTCCAGGGGTTCCAAGATGGCCATGGGTGGAGCCCACCAGGTAGAGAGGCCCCTGGAGAGTGTCCACTGGCACTGAGCAGACGGAAGATCCCCTCAGGCCTTCCCTCGTGGCTCCACTGTGCCCTGGGGAGAGAAAAGGGCCAGCCACACCGCACCGGGGCCGCAGCTCGGCCACCCAGGAGCAGCAGCGGGCCTAGCCTGGAGCTCAAGCAGCAGCAGGGAGCGGCAGGGAAGCCAGGACTGGGCAGGGCCTGGGGTCCTGGAGTCAGCAGAAGAGCAGCGGGAAACAGCAGGGGGCGCAGCCAGCCCCCTCACCGGACAGGACAGAACAGGAGGCTGGGCGAGGGCGCGCGGGCCTGCAGAGAGGCCTGCACTGCTGTTTGCCGCCCCCCACCCGCCACAGCTCGCCCGCACCTGCCTGCCCCGCCCACCGCCTTCTGTGGGCCCAGCAAACTCACTGCGCAAGTAGCGCCTCCCGGGAAGGCAGGGGTTCTGGGCTGGCTGGGCAAGGCGCAGGGGAGTGCATCGGTGCCCCGCTGACTCAGGTACTGAGGGGCTGGGGAGGGGTAGGGGCGCTAGGCAGAGAGGGAGACTGGGGCCCTGCTGCCCGCTGCCACCTGCTGCTTCGTCCAAGGGAGCGGGAGGGGGGCCTGGCGGACAGGCTCCTGGCGGCCTGGTGCTCCTACGCCCCATAGCCCTTGCCCCACAGCCCTCGCTCCACTTCTCGGTATCCAGGGAACCCGTGGGGCCCTACTGACATCAAGGGGCCCAGCACCACTGGGCTCGTCTGGACCCCGGAGAGACGCCTGTGCTGACAGGCTTCTTTTCCAGAACTTGATGGAAAATTTTGTCCCTCAGAATCGCCGGGCTCCCCAGCCTGAGAGGCGCTGGCTCAGCCCGCGCAGCCTGGGCCCCACTGGGCCCCCTCCACCTCAAGTGCCTTTTACCCAGGAGCCCCAGGATACCAGTTTTTTCTGGCCCATGGACCCCTTTCCCCCACCCCCACCCCCACACCTCTACTTTGGGCCTGCAACCACCCTGGGATCACTTCCATCTCCGGCCCCCTACCCCTTGTTGGTGGTCCTTGTCCACCTCCAGGCATGACCCCTGGCCCCTCTCACCTCTGGAGTTACTGAAACCCTTCCACTTGGGGGTCACTGGCATCTGTGATCCCAGACTCCCGGGACTCCCCTCCACCTTGGAGCTCCCTACCCTGTTTCCTCTAGGAACTGCTGTGCCTAGAGCACCGAAACCCCACATTCTCAAGCCAGCTGTCTTTGGGCCAAGGACTCAGGTATCCTCAGGGACCCTCCTTTCCAGGGCACATACTCCTCTCTGTGCAGGAGAGACCAGAGAGAGCAGGCTTGGGGATCCTTCACTCCAGCTGGATGGAGGGGCAGAAGCTGGGGTGTGTGTGAGGGGGTGCTGACAGGTGGCCTCCCTGGGTAAGGAGCTTCCAGGAGGAAACTTCAGAGTGAGGCTATGATGTGGAAGCCTCAGGAAGCACTGGCTGCACAGACTCCAGGCTCCTGGCTTGGGCAGTGGGCATTTAGTGGCCAGAGCCCTACAGGACCAACCCTGTCCAAACCCACCCCACCATGGCCGGCTTTTTTGTCTTTAATTTGCACAGCAACCTTTTCTCCAGTATGAAATTGAAAGCTTTGCTTTGGAAAGTTTTGTGTCCAGGAGGCTCCTGGGCATCCACTTACTTTATTTCCGGAGGCTAGTTGAGGAGGGTGGAGTCTTTGGGACCTTAACAGCAGGTCTCCTGATCCTTCCTGACTTCCTTTTTTTTTTTTTTTGATTTATTTATTTGAGAGAGAGAGATAAAGAGCACACCACAGAACACATGCAGGCACAGGTGAATGGGCCAGGTGAATGGACCTGTGCCAAAACAAAGAGTCAGATGCTCAACCAGCTGCAACCACCACCCCCCGTCCACCTTTTACAAATGGGTTACATCTACACACTGTTAGGCGCTTTGCCTGGACCCGGCTAGTCTTACAGCAGTCCTAGGACACTGTCTCTTGCCCAGTGTCTCTGGTCAGTACCAACCCATGCCTGAAGTGTGGGAATGACTTCTTCCTGACGCCTTTTTTTTTTTTTTAAGATTTTTTATTTTATTTTATTTATTTGACAGAGAGAGATCACAAGTAGGCAGAGAGGCAGGCGGAGAGAGAGAGAGGAGGAAGCAGGCTCGCTGCTGAGCAGAGAGCCTGATGCGGGACTCGATCCCAGGACCCTGAGATCATGACCTGAGCCGAAGGCAGCGGCTTAACCCACTGAGCCACCCAGGCGCCCTTCCTGACTCCTTCTTAACTCCCTGTCCAGCCTGGGTTGCCCACCCCCCTCCAGGCTGTCCTAGTTGTATATATTGGATCTCTGTAGATAGTGGGCACCATCAGATCCTTACCTGTCGTGGCCGGCGCAACAAATCAACCAGGAACATGAGGGTAAGAGGATGAAGAAAAGAACTCGAGAAGCAGAGAGATGGGGGACAGGAGGAGCACTGAGGAGGATGTCCAACAGTGCTAAGTTTATTCAAAGCCTTAAGGCCATATATATAGTGACATTACATCTGTGTTTAGTTAAGCAACTATGGTTCCTCATGACGCCAAATGGCTGATGCCAGTACAAATACAGCAAACCTGAAAGTAAATTATGGGTTGTACTAAGGCAGCAAGGACCAGCAACGAACTTTTTAGCCCAACCGAATTGTTCTCATTTGTTTAGTAAGCGTGTGGGAAGTCACGTAGGCGAGCGCACAACACATAGCACAGACTCTTGCCCAGTGCTACTGAACTTTTCCCGTCCTAAACCTTTTGTTAGGTTATTTGGACTTTAAAGGAGGCACAAGTCAGGGTCTGGTTTGGTTCTCGTCTCAAGCCTTATTGCGGCCTCCCACACTCACCGAAATGAGAACATGGCTCAGGGTTATGGAGTGAATATACCCTTTAGGAAACATTAAAGGACATAGCATAACTGGTCCGGGGTCACCCAGCCTGTGAGGGGCATGGCTGAGATTCAGACTGCACTGGGTGCCACAGCCATTTTCAGCTCACCTTAGTGTCCAACCTGGTCCCAGAAGGTTCCTGCTCAGGACTTTGCTTTGTGCTGAGCTGGGCTTGCTTCCTGCCTTTGAAGCCATTTTCACAGTGTATCCCCAGCCCACCTTCTCACATTGAGCATCAGTGCTGCCTTGGCTGGCCTCTGTTGATCGTGCCATTCCTCTCAATCCCTCTGTCACTCCTCCGGCCCACTGTCCTACTGCCCTCTGTCCGGTGGGCCAAGTTCTGAGTTTCTTACCTGCACTTCCTCTTAACTGTGCTCTGTTGAAATCCTCTCTAACAGGGAAGACCTGCTTATCAGAGCAGCTTGATTTGGAATCCATCTCCCCTGGAGGTCAGAGCTTCTGACCATCATGTCCCCAGCCTCAGCACTGGGGATGCCTGCCCAGCCTATTCTGGGTGCTCGTGGAGCTCTGGGATCTTGGAGAAGATTTGCCATGAAAATAAGCATTTATACATAACACGGAAGAGAAGATTTGAGGAAATTGAGTGAGTGTCATCTGGTAATGTTTGTGTTAGGATGGTTCTGAATTTCTGGGCCCTGAGTTACCAAGAACCCTAGGTTGCCCAGCTGGAAGGACCTCAGATAGATCAGCTGGGCTCCTCACCTCATTTGACAGATGGGAAGTTGAGGCCCAGAGCTTAGTGCCACAGAGCAGGAGTGAGGAGAGATGTTAGTGACAGGAAGAAATCATAGGGTAAGCACAAAGTGGCTGAGCCTGGGCTTTGTTTATGCAAATGAGTTGCTAAAACAGTGGGCCTGAGGCTGCTGACTCTATCTAGTGGCCAGCAAGAAGTAACACTAGCCCACACCTTCTGAGGTTTAACTCATGCCAGGAATGATTCTCAATGTTTTATTTGTGGGCACCTGGGTGGCTCAGTTGTTCAGCTGAGGTTATGCTCCCAGGGTGCAGGGATCTAATCCTCACCAGGCTTCCTGCTCAGTGGGAAGCCTGCTTCTCCCTTTCACACTCCCCCTGTGTGTGTTCCCTCTCACCCTGTCTCTCTCTCTCTGTCAAATAAATAATAAAATCTTAAAACAAGAACAACAACACCAAAATGCTTTATTTGCCTTAGGAGATAGGGTCTGTTATGGCTACCATTTTAATGCATGGAAATATGGGCACAGGGGAGCTAAAGGAGTCCAAGGTCACACAGATTGCAAGTGGAGGAGCCAAGATTTGAACCCTGGGCAGCCTGCCTCCAGAAACTGTATTATTTTTTCCCCTTGTGTATGTCATTTTTATAAACCTTTCCCTGAATTCTAACAGAGATGTGTAAACATTGTTAAGCATGCAGTTTATTGATCATCACAAAGCTTAGGTTCTGAAGCATTGCAACAAGCTGGGGTGGGCTATGATGTCAGAACTGGTTGGAATCCAGTTTCTGGTGCTGCATGATCTTAGGTGACTTACTCAGCCTCAGTTTCTGCACTGAGTTTGGTAGCCTTGTGATGAGTAGAGCGTGTGACAGTGCCTAGCGGGTTTGGTGCCTGGCGAGTGTTTAATAAATGGTTTTCTCTTCTTAATCATGAAAATTCTAAGTTGTGTTGGTTTTGTTAAGCAGTCCGAATACCTTCCTCATCGGTCAGTTGCCAGTCAGTTGCCTGTCAGTCGCCTTGTAGGTACTTGTGATGAGTCACTTTGGTAAGTCACTATATATAGCTGAAATATTTGGGGGTAGTTGGGGGACACCCCCCCCGCCCCCACTGCCCCTGCATTGAAAGTCTGTAATTTAAAATGTTCCACCTGTGCCTTTTTTTTTTTTAAACATAACCACTTTGGGACAGTGAAAGTTATATGTCTTCTCCTTAGGGTTGTGATGGAGCCTTTGGGGACCTGCAACAGCTTACTTCCAGTTTCTGTCTGGCATACTGATGGGCCAGAACTTATTTTAACAACATTCCATCACATTCCAGGCACCTGGAAGGAGGAATATGTTGAACTTCTCGGAAATTATTTTTTGGAACTGTTTTTATCCTGAGGAATAACCCATTTAAAAATTGAATGACCTTTATGGTTGACTTTTCCACTCTACATAATGCAAACTGAAAAACTCATTGTTTTCAGCTGCTTCTGCAGCAGTGGGAAGAGCAAGCCTGTGGGAGTCCTCCCCCGGTTGGCCCCAGCACAGAGCTGCATCATTCTACACACCCCTCATGCCTTGTCTCCTTGTCTGTGAGGTGGTAATGATGGTGCAGGGAGCTCCAGGGGTTGTCGTGAAGGTTACAGAGATGGGGGGTGTAAACTTTGAACAGTGTGCCCCACATAAAATGCAGATCTGGTGAGCAGAGGCAGCTGCTCACATTAATTGTTGATGCCAAGGCACTGCAGTTCCACAACAGCCTATGCCTTTCTTTCCTGGGTCCTTTTTGTCTCAGCCACCACCTTAGAGAAAGTGACTCAGCAAGGCTGGTGCTTGTGGAGCCCTCTACATATCCAGCTAATTCACACGGGCGATGCCCTGGAGATAAGGGGCTTTTCCTGGGTGGTAGGACCCCATTTCAGAGGCTTAACTAGCCGCTTTCTCCTAACTGGTCCTGTCCTCCAGGGTCAAGTTGAAGGCCTGCCAGGAGACTGGTGGTCTCACCAGAGTTTTCCACTGGAAGCATGAAGGACCCCATGGGGCCTCGTGCAGAATGACATGGGTGTTGGGGGGAGAACAGAGGGGACATCGCCTGTACCATCATGGGCAGGTCACTATATCTGGCTCACGCCGGCTTTCTTCCCATCTGGGAAATGGCAGAAGACCATGCTTTTTCACAGGAGGGATGAGGGTTTAGGGAGGTATTTGATGACTGTGTTGGGGCTGCATGAGTAACAGAGTTGACGGAGGGGCCTTGGAGTCACAGACTTGGGTTCAGGCCCCTGCTGCTGCCACATAAAAGTAGATCACTTGGGTAAGCCATGGACCTCAGTGTCCTCCTCTGTGCACTGTGGATAATACCTAGCATGTAGGTCTGTGAGGGGTACAAAATACAAGGCCATATTAGGAGCTTAGAGCAGAGCCTGGTACTAACTAGACTGTAGTTTTATGGAGATACTCTGGCATCACTGGTGTTGCAGACCTGGTCCTACCCTCTGGAAACTTTGGCTGTGTGACAGATGGCTTATGAGGCCGTGGCTGACAGAAAGAAGCGGTGTCTGTCTTTTCTTAAGATTAAGGGTACAGAGGGGTGCCTGGTGGCTCAGTCGTTGAGGCATCCAACTCTTGGTTTCAGCTAAGGTCATGATCTCAGGGTGGTGGGATTGAGCCCTGAGGTGTGCTCTGCTCTCAGTGTAGAATCTGCTGGAGGTTCTATCTCCCTGTATTTGTGTGTGTGTGCTCTCTCTGTATCTCTCTCTCTCTGTCTATCTCTCCCTAAAATAAATGAAGCTGTAAAAATAAATAAATACATACATGCATAAGTTAATTAATTATGGGTACAGAAATCAGTGATGGAGCTGGGCTGATGGGACGCTTGGCAGCAAAGACAGGTGCACCCTGCTTGAAGGCTCGGGGGTAGCTGCGGTGTCACCAGTGGTGATGGGGGTGTGAGGAAGTTGCCTCGTGCAGCATCCAGAGAGGAACTCAGATGGGGGGGGGTTCCAGGGAGTAAATGCCCATGGGTAGGAAGCATCTTCAGATGAATGTCAGAGGGTGTCCTCATGGATGGGGAGGCACCCTTTCTCCCTGAAGCTGCCCACGAGTGGAGGTGTGCCTGCTGGGGACATAACTAAATCATTGGGGTTTAGCCTCCTAAGCTGTTAATTTATGAAGATGTGGCCAAGACCTTGTCTCACTGCTTTTTAAAGAGAAGTAAATTAAACTGTTGTTTGGGATGGTGTTGTCTTCCAAAGGCTCATTCAGAGTCAGTGGCAGAGCTGCTGTGGGCTTTCCAACTTGTCTTGAAAGCCTGGTCCAGGCAAGGGTGAGGGATATCCCATCTCTTGGGGTCTCTTGCCCTCTCTGTTTATGGCAGAACGTGGTTTTGTGACTGGTAAATAAACAGGCATCCTGTGCAGATCCTTCAGCTCTTCGTGTGGCTGCAGTAGAGGAAATTCCCATTCACTGGGCGCAGACTGTGGCTGGACGGGCGGTGTGGCGGGGCTCTCACTGAGCATTCTCCTTTCACGTAATCCCCGACCAGATATGAATTTTGTGGTGTTGCCACTTTCCTGCTGGCCAGGAGGGAAGTTGAGGCCCAGGAAAGTTACACTTTCTCGCTGTGGTAAGCGGCAGAGCCATGTCAGCCGGTCCAGGCCCTGGCTTTCAGGTCTGTTTGCTGTGAGCATTTCCTCTTGTGTTTCCAGCTTTTGGCCTGTTTGACCTATCAAACTACTGATGGTGTATTGATAATTCTAATACTCTCGACATTGTGAAAGATTAGCTCTTCACTTTGTGCTAGAAATGTTTCTTGCTGTATTTTTCTTTTAATTAAAAAAAAAAAAAGTCAAAGTCCCACGTTTCTGCCCATTTGAATCTCCCTGAGTCTCCCTGTTGTGAAGTGGTTGGGTTTGGGGATTTCTAGGGCAGGGGCCTAGTTGGTGGTGGCTTTGCCTGGAGGAGCCCATGGCTCAGGACTTAGAGTGAGGACTGGAGCAGTGTGAACTGTGGCCTGAAAATGTGTTCATGTGTGCTGAGGTGGTGCCCAGATTCTTTTGGAGGATGAACTGAGGTTTTGATCAGTAGGTTAGAGAAACACTTGATGGAATAACACTGATAATTTTGTTTTTGTATTCAATCCTAATTTTGTGTTTTCGTTTTCGTGTAGTGCAGTGTGCTCTATGTTCTAAGAAAAAATTGGCAATCAATTCATACAGTATCATGATTTAATAATCCTTCCTCACTCACCGGGTCATATTTCAGGTTTTTATATGTAGTTTTTATATCTGTAGTTCTGTTTCTGAATTCTGCATTTTGATTCATTCCTTCATTTTTAAATTTCTTATTTTAAAGATTTTATTTATTTGAGAGAGAGAGAGAATGAGCTAGGAGCAGGGGCAGAGGGAGAAGGAAAGGGAGACTCCTCACTGAGCATGGAGCCTGATGTGGGTCTCAGATCCCAGGTCTCTGAGATCAGGACCTGACCCAAAGGCAGATGCTTAACAGACTGAGCTACCCAGGTGCAGCCACATTCCTTCATATTTTTATTTTTACTCCAGTGCTGCACTGTTTGGCTGGTTGCTTCAGTTTCTGGGAGGGAGGGAGATGACCCCCTCCCCTGTTCTTCTAACAAGTTTGCTTTTGCTGCGTTGACTGGAGAAGGGCCAGGCTTCCTGAAGATGAGTAGGATGATTCAGTGACACCCAAAAGGCAGTGGCTATCATTGTTCCCACTGTGCTTCAACAACTTCACCCACTGACTCTTTGATGATGGCAGCCACCAGCAAATCTTCTGCAGAGGACTGCTGCCTTGGGATGCTTTTCTTGTGGTGCTGGACTTCATTCCCCCTGGCAGCCAGTACAGCTAGGATTAGAACCTAGGAAAAGTCCCATTAGAACCCAAGAAAGTGGGGTGCCTCAGTGGCTTAATCGATTGTGTGCCTTTGGCTCAGTTCATGGTCTTAGGGTCCTGAGATCAAACCCTGCACTAGTGTCCGTGCTGGCTGTGGAACCTACTTAAATTCAACAAACAGAAATCAGCCCAAGAAAGTACAATCCTTTGTGTTGTTCTATACTGTGGATCAGATTTTATTTTTCTTTTCTTTTTTTTCTTTCTTCTTTCTTTTTAAAGATTATTTATTTGTCAGTGAGAGAGCACAAGCAGGGGGAGCAACAGGCAGAGGGAGAGGCAGGCTTCTGGTTGGGTAAGGGGTCTGATGTCGGACTTGATCCCAGGACCCTGTGATCATGACCTGAGTCATGTTAGGCTGCTGCCTAACAGACTGAGCCAACCAGGCATCCCCCAGGATCAGACTTCAATAACCCTACCAGATTTCTTTAGCTTTGACATTTTAAAGGACAATGAAAGCTAGCTAAACCTACACCAGGATTCTGCATCTGCTGGGGCTGTGCTGTCCGGGCCTATGTGCCTCCTGTTCTTCTAACCCCATCAATTCCACCCATGTTTTAGCCAGAGAACTGTAGGCAGGTGTGGGTGTGTCACTGAAAGCTTTGACTCATCATTCATATCTTTATTGTAAGCTTATAATCTTTATTTTTTTCTTTTTTTGGGGTAAGATTTTATTGATTTGTTTGTTTATGAGAATGAATGGGGAGCAGAGGCAGAGGGAGAAGCAGACTCCCTGCTGAGCAGGAAGTCTGACATAGGGCAAGATCCCAGGATTATTTATGACCTGAGCCCAATGCAGATGCTTAACCGACTGAGCCACCCAGGCGCCTCTTTATTTTTCCTTTATTGATTATCTGCCTTTCTGAGGCAGCGTTCTACCTGGGTTTTCATAACTCCACACTAAGGTATTCTTCCACTAGTGTGGCCTGTTTTGAGGTAATTCCTATACATTCTGGCTATGCTGCTAAATGATGCTATGATCTTGGACTCTTTTTTTTTTTTTTTAACCTCTCTGAGCCTTGGTTTCCTCTGTGCTAATGTGGATAATATACCCTCTCTTGCAGATGTGTGGAGGGCCATGGCTGACTTGGATGCAGTTGGAGTCATCTCACGGCACATGGAATACACAATTTATCTTGCTTCCTGTCTCGCTAACAACATCTTGGTTTTCATGCTGTCTTAGAACAAGTAGAACTTGACTTACATGTAAGTTGTGAATTCACGTACTTTTGACAGAGGTGTTATTTTAGTTTAGTTTAGTTTAGTTTAGTTTAAAGCAGGCTCCACACCCAGTGCAGAGCCCAGTGTGGAACTCAAACTCACCACCGTGAGATCAAGATCCGAGCTGAGATCAAGAGTTGGCCGCTCAACCAGCCTAGTCACCCAGGCATCCCTTCTGTTTATCATTTTTCAAAAAATTTGACAAGTAACACTTTCTCTGCTTGGACCTGTCCTCACACCTGCTATGCTGGTCTGGGGGTCAGACGTGTAGCTGGTGTGGTGCTGGTGATGTTGAGCAAGACAGTTGTTAAGTCTTTTTACCCTAATTGCTGTTGTCCTATTATTTCCTTTTTTTTTTTTTAAGATTTTATTTTATATCGTGGTGATATATGCTAAAACTGTTGCTTCTGGTCCTGCCTTAAAACTTGAATATGTAGGGCATTTTTTAAGGATTCATCCCTGGAGATACAGTATTTGTTTTTCTCAGTCTGACTTATTTTGCTTAGCACAATACCCTCTAGGTACATCCATACTGTTGTAAATATCAGGATCTCATCCTTTTTGATGGCTGAGTAATATACCATTGTGTGTATGTACCACTTTGTCTTCTGTTGCTGGACACTTGGGCTGCTTCCATATCTCGGCTATGGAAAAAAAAATGCTGCAGTAGGCTTAGGGGTGCCTCTGTGCTTTCAGAATGTTGAGTCTGATGTGTCAACTGCCACAACAGTCATGGCAACTCAGGAAGGGAGCCAGGTGCAGGAGGTAAGAGGAGGAGTGCAGCTTTAGGCAACCTGAGTTGAGGTGTCTGTTGGACGTGCAGGTGTAGGTTCTGGTTGGACAGTCAAAATGTAGGAATGGGTGCTTGGGGGAAGAGAGATGCAATCATGCTGTTGCCAAGGGATATATTCCTTGTAGAGAGAGTGACAGTTAAGGATTTAGGGTAATTCCTTCTTTTCTTGGGCAGATAAAGGGGAAGAATAAAGGAGTAGTGGATGGAAGGGGAGGGACATGGCTTTGATGCCAGGAAGGCATTTTTGCACAGATGTCTAGAGAAGAGAGATTTCAAGGAATGAAATGTCAGCAATGTTCGATGATGTGAAAAGTTGCAAAGCAGCTTGATTAGGGGGTGGGGGTAGATCGAGGAGGTTGTCACTGAGTACTGAAAGAAAATGGGAGGTGAGTAGTGGAGTCCTAAGCCAGACATAGAGATAGAGTGCCTGGTCGTGAGACCATGGAGGTCACACACAAGAATAGCCTTTTAGAAAGTTTGATGGTAAAGACACAGACGATCATAACTCCAGACATAGCTTGGACAAGGGTGGGTTTTACAGGCTGTGTTTACCTATTTGCAGGTTGACTGAAGGGAGATGACAGATGGTGCATGCTGCTGGATGTTGTGGGTTGAGATGGGATCAGGTATACAGAAAAGCACACAGAGAGGAGTGTATGGATGCCCTGACTGCTTCTGTAGAACACAAGGCCAACATTAGGCATGGAGGGAATGGAACGTGGCTCAAGGAGATGTGCAGTCTCAGATACAGACCACATGGCTCAGAGTCTTACAGGGCTCTCCTTGCCTCTGCGTGGCCCTTCTCACAGGGTTTAAGTTTTGAAGAGTCCTTTTGTTTCTCTGGGTTTGGGGTGTGACTGGAGAGACATAGCAGAGAGCAAGGGCTGAGGAAAGACCAAGAGGGCAGGAACTCACAGAGGGGAGTCTACTACCCTCTCTGCCTTTTCTGGTATGGGCTCTCTCCTGATCTGGATGGACGGATGACCTGCCATTACTTCTTTTAAAAATGCATTTGGCTTTACCCTGCCAGAAAGCAACACATGTTTATTGAAGAATAGTGGGAAACCCCAGAGAAACTGAAGGAAGAAAATAAGCACTCAGCTGAAGACAACCATTCAAAAGTTCTGGCCCTTTTCCTCCCAACTTTCACTGAAGTTGAACAGATAAATGTATATATATGAAGTGATTTCTGGGAAAGACCAAAAAAAAAAAAAAGATACCAACAACAAGAAAACAAAAAAGAGAACAAAGCAGAAGAAAACGGTGTTCATTTTCTTCCTGAGGCTGCCCTTCCTCGATACTGCTACTTGGTTTTACTACCTGCTTTTCTCCCTGGGCTTTCTTGACAAAACATGGTTCCACTACTTTTACCTTCTTCAAAGTGTTTGACAGAGTCGTTTGCTTTCAACATGGAGTTTGAGCAAAATGGACTATTGTTTTAAAATATTCTATCATGTGTGCTGTAATATCTCATCCTGGACATGATACAAATCCTATGATAAAAAGAAGAGATGCTTTTAAAGTGATCACCAGAGTTGTGAAATTCATTGGCATGATCCTTCTTTTTTTTTAAAAAAGATTTTATTTATTTATTTGACAGACAGAGATCACAAGTAGGCAGAGAGGCAGGCAGAGAGAGGAGAAAGCAGGCTCCCTGCAGAGCAGAAAGCCCGATGCGGGGCTCGATCCCAGGACCCTGGGATCATGACCTGAGCTGAGGGCAGAGGCTTAACCCACTGAGCCACCCAAGCGCCCCGACATGATCCTTCTTTTGAGGGTCATAATTCGTTTAATTTTTTTCTTCTCCAGCTTAACCTTCGCAGTCTTCAGTTGTTATGTGCATTAGACACAGTATTAGCAGTAGTGGCAGTAAAAATACTCCTGTCACCCTTTACAGGTACCATTTTACTAGCATCTCCTTACCACTGTAGCAGCTTTAAACCCTGTTTCCACCCTGTTCATTCCTTTAAATGCCTTTTCCTTAAAACCTTTTCTTAGTTTTTGGTGTTCTATAGCTTTACCACAAAATGTTTAATTGAAGATTTCTCATCTTGCTTGGTATCTGTGCATTTCCTGTATTTCTGGATTTATCATTTCTGTAATATCCTCAGCTGTTTTCTTCTGAAATTTTGACTCTGTCCTTCTGCTGTACTTCCCAGGATTCTTATTTAAACCTCCCGTCTGTTGTTCGTGTCTCTCAAGCTGGCGTTCATCCTCTTCTCCTGCCTCCTTGTGTTGCATTCTGGGGAATGTCTTCACTTCTTGGTGCAGTGTTGTGAAGTCCTTCATTCGGGGCTCATCTACTGCCCCACCATTCTGGTGTGTTTTCTGTTGTGTTTTACGTCTCAGTGATTTTTGGTCCCTGTTTAACTTCCTTCAGTTCCATGTTCACACTTGGCCTGTTGCTTTTGATAGGCTCTTGATCCTTCTTTATTTTTAAACCTCTTTTGTGTTCTTAAACAATTAACATGTAATATTTTCTATTCTGTATCTGATCATTCCAGTGTCTAAAGTCTTCATTTTCCCTCAGTCTTCTGTCTCTCACAGTGGCCTCATTTCTTGCATGCTCTGTGAAGGGATTTTGAGACCAGATTTATTGGAACATATATGTAATCTCTTTTAATTCTGTTTTTTTGGTGGTTTTTTTTTTTTTTTTTTGTCTGTTTTTTCCTGGAGGGTTTGTCTTTCCTTTGCCAGGAGGCTGGGAGTGTTCTTGGTTGGGATCACTTTGGTTCCATTTGAGGGTCCTGGTTTATTAAGGAAATCTCAGGTTCAGTTCCCCCAACTTACCGTGTGGTGGGAACGGGGTCTGGAGGGCACAGGCCTGTAGAGATCCTGCAGTGAAAATGGCATTTGTTCTCTGGCACCCTGATTTGTTTCTCTTGAGCTTGTTGCTTACAGATCAGGTTTTGGCTCACTTGTTTCTGCCACCTCCCTCTTCCTGCTTCCTTTCCTACCATTTTCTAAGTCCTTTGCTAGTTTTCCGATGTCTTCTAAAGCCCAGAAATGTTTTGTGAATTCCATTTGCCATCACTAATTGCAAGTCTCCTCCTGCAGCAGGAAGGCCAGAGCCAGACACTGTAATGCTCTGCCTCCCACAGAGGAGATTTTAATACCCTCTCCTCGTGTTCAGAAATTCTAGATTGGAGATGGAGTTATGGATACATTACCATCTACAGAGGATTAGTTGCCTATATAATAGAACAAGTATGCATTATTCTAATCTTCCTAAAACTTCCATTTTGCATAATAAATATGAATGAATAAGGAACCCGCATTACTTTAGTTTATGCAGATGTTCGCTTTCTGTCTCTGGCTTTAGATGGTAGGTTGTCATTTGTATGGTTCATTCTGAAAATTGGGTAACTTCATTCTTATTTTCTACATGTTGGTGCCATATAAAGTGATGATTTATGGAGATTCAGAGGTAAATATTTATCAACATCTAAATAATTGGGGAAGGCTTCCTTTACAAAAGGTAGAATTATTAAGACCTGTTTAATCACAGAAGGGATATCCTGTAAAGCTAGCCCATAAATAAAAAGTGGATCAGAAGAAAGCAGAGAGAGGAGAGAATTTGGAAGGAGCACGTGGAGGGACACCTACTGCCTATCCCTGTAAGTCAGGGGCAATCTGGAAGGGAAACCTTGTTAAAGGAGGCAGTAGTGTTTAGATGTAATGAGCTACTGGAAACCTCACAGTGTTCTGGTGAAGCAAGTGGTGTGCAATCAAGTCCGCAGCCCAGTTGAAGTTGTGGCTTCAGGCAGCAAGCGAGCAGGCCTTTCTGTCTGCCTTTATCTCCAGTGGGAGCGACTTGTCCTCCTTGAAGTCAGCCTCCAGACATCTTTTCCTGTCGCTACACATCTGTGCATCACTGAGAATTTCTGCGGTTGCTGCTTCATGGAGATGTTTGTCAGTTTTGGGTTTTGTTTGTTTTGTTTTGTTTTTTACCGAGGTTCACTTGCTAACTTTTCTCTTCTCTTAAAAAAAAATATATTTAATCTAGGGGTGGCTGGGTGGCTCAGTGGGTTAAAGCCTCTGCCTTCGGCTCGGCTTGAAGGCATGATCCCAGGGTCCTGGGATTGAGCCCCACATCAGGCTCTCTGTTCAGCAGGGAGCCTGCTTCCCTTCCTCTCTCTCTGCCTGCCTCTCTGCCTATTTGTGATCTCTGTCTGCCAAATAAATAAATAAAATCTTTAAAAAATATATGTGTTTAATCTAGGGGCACCTGGGTGGCTAAGTGGGTGGGTTAAGCCTGTTTCTTCAGCTCAGGTTATGATCTCAGGGTCCTGGGATTGAGTCCTGCATCAGCAGGGAGCCCTCTTCCTCCTCCTCTCTCTCTCTGCCTCTCTGCCTACTTTTGATCTCTCTCTGTCAAATAAATAAGTAAGTAAATAAATCTTTTAAAAATATATATATATAATCTCTTCCAGGAAGAGATTATGCTGAGTGAAAAAAGTCAAGCAGAGAGAGTCAATTATCATATGGTTTCACTTATTTGTGGAGCATTACAAATAGCATGGTGGACAAGGGAAGATGGAGAGAAGGGAGTTGAGGGAAACTGGAAGGGGAGGTGAACCATGACAGACTATGGACTCTGAAAAATAATCTGAGGGTTTTGAAGGGGTAGGGGGTGGGAGGTTGGGGGAACCAGGTGGTGGGTATTAGAGAGGGCACGGATTGCATGGAGCACTGGGTGTGGTGTAAAAACAACGAATACTGTTACACTGAAAAAAATATATATATATATTTCATCTCTTATTACCATGTATTTCAAATGGTAGTGAGGGATGATGGTGTGGGACCCCATGAAGTGAATTTACACTGCCATCTTGACCACAATATAAGTGTCGTACACAGCCGTCCTGTGTCCCCTTTCGTTCTGAAATGGATTCTCTCTTCCCAGCTGTTATCAATAGAAGACAGGGGTCTTTGTTCTTGTAGGTGACTTGTCCAAGATCGCACAACTTTCGAGGTTTAACCTTTGGTCTGATTGTAGGACCCATTTTCTTTAACTCAGTGCCATGCAACCTACCATGTAGGACTCTCAATTCTCTCCTGCTTTTGAAGCTGTACTCCACAGGCCACATCTACCAGTGCATATCTATTTTTGTCTAGTTCACTCATTTATTGCACACATTTACTGGATGCCAGCTATGTATTTCAGGCACCTTTCTAGGTGCTGGAGATATGGCAGTGGGCAAGTCAAACACAACCCCCTGCCCTCATTGAGCATGTTCCATTTTCTACTACTGGAAGCATCCACCAGGAACAATGGACTTATGCCAGAAGTCCAGCAATGATATGAGTTCCAGAAATTTCTGAATGGTTCTTTGTGGAAGTGATGATTTGGTGGCAGCCCTCAAGGTAGCTACCTGCACAGGCAAAAAAAAAAAAAAAAAAAAAAAGAGGGCTGGTGTAGAAATGCCTGATGAATGGGCTTCAAGGTCAAATAACTGAGCCAGGTCTTTAAGGTCTTATTTAGCTCGGAGATTTTTCAAGAACTTTCCATGATACATAAGCATATTATAGAAAAAACACTATTCAAAGCACACTGTAAATTTGGAGGATGATTGTCTTTGCATTATTTTTGTGATTAAATGACAGTTGATGATACAGGCACTGTTGTAAGTCACTTATCCCTGTGCAAACACTTTGTGGTAAATTCTTTTATCATCCTTATTTTTCAGAGGTAGAGACTGATGCAAAGGGAGAAGTTTGGTGGTTCTCCACTGGCCACAGCTAAGCAAGCAAAAAGCAGAGCCTGCATTGGAACCAGGCACTGTGGCTCCAGACCCCAACTCTTCACCCTTGGGCTTCTTGAGAGCTTGTTTGGAGGTTCTAGCAGGGGAGCGCAGCTACTCGTATACCCTTGACCGAAGAACGGTCCTCTCCTCTATCGGGGAAGGTCGTCCTCTTCGACCGAGCGCGCAGCTTCGGGAGGGACGCACATGGAGCGGTGAGGGAGGAAGGGGACACCCGCCTAGCCAGCCAGATCAGCCGAATCAACCCTGGCGATCAATGGGGTGACAGATGTTGCAGCCAGATCGCCCTCACATCCACCCTTGGGCTTCTTGCAGCACGCCTGATTTCTTGTCACTAAGAACTTGGTGCAGGAGTTTAACGGTACCTTTAACTTCTAGTTTTTCTTTCTCAGAACTGAATCTGCATTGCAGTGCATCTCTGCATAAACATGTGTTTAATTTTGTCACCTTTAATTTTGTTTTTAGGTAAGATCTGAAGGAGTCAATCTGTTTCTTCTGTGGCTTCAAGCACTTCAGACAAACTTTGCAGAAGAGCAGGTGCTGATTTTTGCTTGCCTCGTGCCTGGTTTCCCAGCGATCATGTCATCCAGAGGGACCTGCATGGTGGAGACACTCATCAGTCCTAGCCCTGGTGTGGCGGATGGTGAGGAACATTTTAGCCAGCCTTACAGGTTGAAATGACTCTGGAAGTTCTCTTGAGGGATTCCTCAGCTTGTCATGATCCTGAATAGAACCCTTTATTTCGTAGATGGGTTTGGAGGAGGAATTATCCCCTGCTCTTGTTCACAGTAATGTCTTACAGACATTAGAATAGAAAGAATCAGAGCCTTTTTTATATGCAATGAGGATGGGAGACATTTACTGAAGTGGTGGAAACAGGAATGGAAGGGAGGACTCAGATGTTGGGAACAACAGGAAGTGGAGACACATCATGTATCTGGAGTGTTTCCTTGGCTGTGAATGAAATTTAAATCTGCCATCCAAAACTACTGTTTATTGTCCTCAGCATGATTGTTTCACGAGTGGACATTCATCTGCTCACCCAGCCCTGTATTTTCATGCCGCATTCATGGAAAGACAGTAGCTGCTTCCTGGGAAAGTCATGGCAACCATCTGTGTCCCATGAGTTTTTAAGGAACTTGCCAGTTAGGGCCAATGATTGATTAATGCACATCACTTTATTGCCCAAAGACAGGTATTTGATCCTTAGGCTGACCGAAGCAGAATTTGGCAGAGAGAAGAATAGTTTAGAGGGAGAGGTGGCTTCATGGGAGTTTGTACCGTATTTCCAACCCCTTGATGCTCGCTGGCCTGGAGTGTAGCGTGAGCAGGTTCCAAAGGAGGGGCAGATGTATTTTAATGAAGGCCATTTTTTAAAAACCCTTTGAACGTTGGTGAAAGAACTCCTTTTTTTCCCCACTCTGGAGCAAAGATATATCCACAAGAATCACTCCACTCTTGCCGGCCATATCAGGGGAAAGGATCGCTGAGGACCAAACATGCTTTTTCCTTCAAGTACTATTGAACTGTATGGTTATTCAGGTAAAAGCAAAATCTTGGATAATTCAGGAATGGTCTTTCTCTTGATAGGAAAGAGGAAACATTGCTTATTTTCTCCCAGCTCATTCATATTTTGTATGTTTGCTTGTTTGTTTGTTTGTTTTTTGAGTTGACTCTTTATGATATTTCACTAGAACTTGAATATGTGCTATATCACATCAGCAAAGACCTGGCATACATAATATTTTGTGTGACAGTGTATGTCAAGCAAACATTTCAGTTCTCCCATCTGCTTTTATATTACCATATTCACACAGAACACTTCACTTCTAACACTGTGGCTGAGGCTGTGGATTTTTCCCTCACCAGGCAACTCTGCAACACCAGCTGGGTGTCCTGTAGTTTTACTCAGCTTTGACACTGTCTGCCTTGATATGGCATCTGATCCCACAGGTTAAGGGCTCAGTCCCGTGAGACTGTTCCATCACATTCAGGTGCCAGTCATAAGTAGGAGGAGCCCAGGTTACCCACAACTTCTCTACAACTTGGCTACAAATCAGAGGTTCCTTCAACTCCTCCTCCGGTTCAACTGAGTGGCTCGCAGAACTCTGGGAAACATTTGTTTTCATTTGCAATTTATGAAAGATATGATAAAGGATACAGATGAACAGTCAGATGCAGAGACACAAAGGGCACAGTCTGGGAGGGTCCCAAGCACAGGAAAGTCTATTCCTGTGGAGCTGGGTTTTATCCCCCTCCTGGTACCTGGATATGTTGACTTACCTGGAAGTTTCCTGAAACCCCTGCTATGAGGATTTTTTTAAAAAGATTTTATTTATTTATCAAAGAGAGAGAGGGGGAGAGAGCGAGCACAGGCAGACAGAATGGCAGGCAGAGGCAGAGGGAGAAGCAGGCTCCCTGCTGAGCAAGGAGCCCGATGTGGGACTCGATCCCAGGACGCTGGGATCATGACCTGAGCCGAAGGCAGCTGCTTAACCAACTGAGCCACCCAGGCGTCCCTGCTATGAGGATTTTTATGGAGGATTCCTTACATAGATGTGCTCTGCTTTGAGCCCCCTCCCCTCTCTGGGGGAATGTAGGGGTTGGGGTGGGGGTGCCGAAGATTCTAAATTCTAATCATGGTGTGGTCTTCCTGGTGATGTGTCCCCACTGAGGAGCCATCTCGGAGCCCACCCAGAGTTGTGTTATTAGAACAAAATATTAAACTCAAAATGGATGGAAGACCTCAATGTAAGATAGGAATTCTTGCCAGTTTTCTTAAGGTGATTCTTTCTCTCTGCTATCCCTCAAGATTCTGTCCTTGCCTCCCTTCCTGACTGCACTGTCCTATTGGGCAATCTTGCCTATTGGGCAGGTGGAATGGACCAGTAGGCTCAAAATGCACAGCTTCTAGAAGGCAAAGGGATACTTCAGTCTGCTCTCAGGACTTTGGAGTCTTTGTGTTTTTGGTGCTGGTGAAAGGAAATGAGAGAGGAGAGCAGACAAGAAAGAATGCTGTCATTAGAGAGAACTGGTAGGATAAAATACAGGCATGATGAGTAGAATGAGTTTAAAAACATGATACCATTGGGTGATTTTTTTAATACTCAGTAAGAATATTTTTAACAAAGTGAACCATTTAGTTTTGAAATATTCATTCTTAGCATAATTTGAGTTTTAAGATAGGATTACATTACATGATTGTCAACATTATTTGTCACCATGACTTTTTTTTAAATTTCGGATAGGAATTTTAATAAGATAGCATTTTATTTCAGTAGACATTTAAGTTAAAATTTAAATGTATATATGTTCTTTCCCACATATTATCCAAAGGCTACAAATTAGAGTGGAAGAATAAGGAGAATCAAGATACTTGTTTTAAAGTTCTTTTTACACTGTTTTGAAAATATTGTCTTCCTCCTTTATTTCCATCATTTACCATGTTAGCAAAATCTACAAACTTGTACTTGGTAAGTACTGATTGGGCTGGGTATAGAGGATGTCCACAGGGAAGCTGCCATTCTCTTTCAAAGTGACCTTTGTTTATTTTTAAGCAAAATAGTCACTTTATTCTTATATTTAATGGTAACTTTATTGTAAGAGGTTTAAAGTTTCCTAATAAATGATTTTACCTATTTGTACAAACTATTTATTTGTACCTCAGGAAGACTGTGGCTCCTAAAATAATTCAACATGTGTCATGATTCTTCTTGGTATAATTATATTTAAAATTAAGTTTTAAAATTTTAATTTTTAATTGAAACTGTTTATTGAAGGCAGTGTTTATTTTCTCATGCAAAGATGTTGAAATAAACATTCTCGTTGAAGTCTTCTCTTAACGGTGTTGAGGTATGGTGACCCCAGACCCCAGACCTTGCCCAGTGGTGAGGCAGACCATCCCAGGCCATGCAACTGCCCAGAGTAGCCCTTCCTTATACCCTGAATCTTTCATCCACTACGTGCTACTTACAGCTTCTTATGGAGGGGCCAATATTTGGGCAACTGTGCAACCTAAGGGCAGTAAGCTCCAGAAAGGAAGGAAACATGAGGGAATTTCTAGTTTCACTGCTCAGGGTTTTTTGGGTTTTTGTTTGTTTGTTTGTTTGTTTGTTTTCCCCTATGAAAAATGAAGGCTCACAGGACATAAGTATCCCTTTGATTGGTGCTGGGTGGGGAAGCAAATTTTCTTCTCCCTATTATTGGAAAGCAGGCAAAATTAGTTAAAGTGAATAATCAGAAACAATTTGGGAGGGAAAGAGATCACAACAGGCATTAATCCATGTGGTGAATGTGGACTACTAATTCAGTTGTCTTTGGGTGTTTACTTACATACACACAAATGTGCATGCTTGGATCAGGGGAAAGCAGCAAAAACTTGATGCCTTTTGAAATATGTAGAAGTACTAACCTTTAGAGGTACCAGGCTGTGTATTTGTTAGCTATCTGTATATGGGTATTTTTTTCAGAACTTGATTCTGATTTGATAAATAGTCTATATTCACTGTGGAAAACATAGTATACTTTAATATATTGAATTAAAGTTCTTTATTGAGAACTTGTCTGCCTCATGCAAGTGCCTCCAGGTATATAAAAGGTGGGAGGTCGGGGTACCAGGTGGTGGGTAATATAGAGGGCATGGATTGCATGGAGCACTGGGTGTGGTACAAAAACAATGAATACTGTTATGCTGAAAATAATAAAAAAAAAAAAGAAAGTAAGAGAGCTGGACATACAGCAAGTAGTAGCTCAAGTCCAATACCATGTAACTTTTTGTATTGATTATGAAATTTAAAGGAGAAAGGGACTTTTTTTATTAATCTATTTCTTTTCAGTGTTCCAGAATTCATTGTTTATGCACCACACCCAGTGCTTCATGCAATATGTGCCCTCCATAATACCCATCACCAGGCTCACCCAACCCCCTACCTGCCTCCCTTCTAAAGCCCTCAGTTTGCTTCTCAGAGTCCACAGTCTCTAATGGTTTGTCTCCCCCACCAATTTCCCTCAACTCACTTCTCTCCTCCATCTCCCAATGTCGTCTGTGTTATTCCTTATGCTCCAGAAGTAAGAAACCATATGATAATTGACTCTGCTTGACTTATTTCACTCAGCATAATCTCTTCCAGACCAGTTCATGTTGATACAAAAGTTGGGTATTCATTCTTTCTGATGGAGGCATAATAATCCATATTGTATATGGACCACATCTTTATCCATTCATCCATTGAAGGGCATCTTGGTTATTTCCACACTTTAGTGACTTTGGCCATTGCTGCTATGAACATTGGTGTACAGATGGCCCTTCTTTTCACTACATCTGTATCTTCTTGGTATATACCGAGTGCAGTTGCAGGGTCATAGGGCAGCTCCATTTTAATTTTTTTGAGGAATTTCCACACTGTTTCCCAATGTGGCTGCACCAAGAAAGGGACTTGTTATTAATTCTGTGGAGCTGGTCAAGTCAAAAATCAAAGATGAATTTTTTCAGACATAAAGTAGTTTATACTGATTCTATTCTTCAGATTCATCGACAAGGAAAAGGCTATAAAACTAAAGTCCCATGGATTGGATTAGGGTAGTATTGGATGTTAAAGTACCTGAAATGATGAAGAATGTCTGTACATTCTTCTAGATTTGTTTCAGTCCTAAAATATTAAATTAGTTATAATGTATGTGAAAATATCCTTACTATTAGAATTGCTTATCCATTCTCAAATTTTCTAGTGGCTTAGTACTTAGTACTTCCACCGCTGTATGCCATAGCTATAATAAGCAAGCAGTAACAGGAGTCACCATCCCACCTTTGTCAGGTCACAAGGCAGAATCAGAAACAAGTCTACCAAAAAATGTCATCCCTAATAATTTCTGGTACTTTAATTTTAAAGTTTTAGTTGATATTCATCCAATCAAATATAGAGCTGAGGTATATGTTTGTGAGAAATTGAACTGTTTAGGGTGGTGGCTTACACTCACTCCCCTAATCATGTATTCTGTTTCCTTCCAGACATCCCCCATTTGAGACCAGCGCCAGTGTATGTACATTACTACAACTCAAGACAATGAAAACATTTATAGTATAAAAATTCCATACATGGCAATTCACATTGTTTTTATTAAATGGATTATAAATTTCTTTTTGGAAAAAAGTATCTAGCTATAATCCAAAACACTCAAAATCGAGTTGCTGTACTGCCCCAAATCATACAGGTATGTCATTCCTCTTTTTCTTATATTTTACATAGGTAAAAATACACTAACACATACCAAAGTAATTGACTCATAGGGGTTTTGGTTCCTAAAGGATGCTGGTTCTAGGGATTATGTTTATGGGTGGGCTCTCTCTCTGTTGCTGAGGTGTGAGAGGGACTTCTGAGATAGCACTTGCCATGCCCTGCTGACATTGCCATGACAAGGTGATTTTGGGGGCCAGGGAGATGTTCTGAAAACATGATGTTGTGTGCAGTCTCCTGGACCCTCTCATTTTCCTTCCTTTGCTCAAGAGCCAGTGACATCAGAGCATAAGACCAGGGGCCTGTGTTGCCTTCACCCATCCCCAGCACCAGGCAGGCCCTCAATAATCATGTAGGTGGGCTGTGGGAAGGACCTATTTGACTGCCAAGTGCCTCTTGGCATCTCAGAGGGAGCAGTGGAAGAGATCTCAGGATTTTGAGGTGCCATGATGGAATGCCTGGAAGAAAAGGCAGACTCTCTTTAGAAGGCTTTCAGTGAAGACCTCTTTCTGTGTGGGGCCCATGGTATACCTTCCCTCTCTTGTGGTCCTTGGTCATAGAGAAATGGGCTTTCCCAGCAGGTTGAGTTTCTTAGAGACTTTGTGCTGTGTAAGGAAGGACAACTTGGGGAGGTTTGAGAGGGGCTGCTTCATGGCAGGGGCCTGCTTTTATGCACAAAGCATGGTCCCCTTAGAGTAGCTTCGCTGATGCCCCAGAGTTCCCAAAAGTGTGACTAGGCCTGAGCTGCAAGAGTTCACACACCTGAGTGGCAGGTAGCATCTTGGTGGAGGAGCACCAAACTGAGGTCCAGAGCACGTGTCCTCATTGATTAAGAACTGACTACAGAGCTAGACAAACTTATTGTCAAGAAGTCTGAGGGGGATACAGTTACAGTAAAGAGCAGCAAAATACTTACTGAAGATTTTGAAAGGGAGCTTTGGGGTGCGTGGATGGCTCAGTTGGTTAAATGTCTGCCAGAGATCAAACCCTGTGGTGGGGTGTGGGGAGTCCCTGCTAAGTGAGGAGTCTGCTTCTCCCTCTCCCTTTCCCTCTGCCACTCTCCCTGTCTGTGCTCACTTTCTCTCTGTCTCTCTGTGTCAAATAAATTTTATAAATCTTTTAAAACATAAAAATACAAGAAAGATTTGAAACTTAAATTCACTAGTTGTAACATGTAATAGGAACCCTGTAAACAGTAATGATCACTGCTGAGAACAAAATTGATTTTTTTAAAGATTTTATTTATTTGGCAGAGAGAGATCCCAAGTAGGCAGAAAGGCAAGCAGAGAGAGAGGAGAAAGCAGGCTCCCCACCGAGCAGTGAGCCCAATGCAGGACTCGATCCCAGGACCCTGAGATCATGACCTGAGCTGAAGGCAGTGGCTTAACCCACTGAGCCACCCAGGTGCCCCACAAAATTGATTTTCCAAAGGAATATCCCAGAACACTGAGGAAAATTTCAAAGAGATGGAAATGAGAAACAAATAAGTAAGATCTGAGGTCAGGTCCAAATCTACCTTGCAAGTACCCTGAGGACAAAAGGAGAAAATAACAGAAGTTATAACTGAACTAATGCAGCTTTTACTTGAGCTGAAAAACAGTCATGCCTTCAGTTCATAAAGCCTTCAAGTCCCAGGGAGAATTAGCTGAACAGACTCAAACCAAAACAGACGTAAACCTATTTGACTTTCAGGGACTAAGAAAAAAATTGTCAGAGTTCCAAACAGAAACCACCAGTTCCTTCTAGAAAATGAGACAGAGTATCATTGAATATTGACTTTAAGCTCTATCCCTCAGAGCTGAAAGAACTCTCTTTCTTAGAACTCTTGCTTCCTATCACATATGTAAGGACATTTCAGGTTGATTAACCTTGTAAATTGGTTTAAGTTCTAACTCTACAAACAAAATGATAAAGAATTTGGAGACAATCTAGGGGCATGTAAAAATTTGGGAAGTGGTAGACTACCTTAGGTAGAGATAAGACCCACAGGCCATAGAAGAAATGACATGCCACTTTATTTTAAAAATTTGAAAAAGATTTGTATATCAAAAAAGAGTAAAGCTGCATGTGGGCAACAGGCTGTGAAAAGCATCTGTAACATCAGCTGTTCAAGGAGTTCATGTCTCTGACGTGCCTACAAATTGAGAAGAAGACAAACAGTCCGATTGAAAAACAGACCAAATGAGAGGAAGGAGAAGTTCATGGAAAAGGAAACAGAAATGACCCTGGATTTCATCAGTCTATTTTGTGTGATTGTTAAGTCAATTCAAAACAATCTGTTTAGAGACTCTGACTGTTCCCTACTTGGTTACAAATTTTCAGGGAACCATCACTGTATTTATTGAGAATAATTTCCTCATTCTTGAAAAATACATTTGAGTGATGAAAAATAGCAAGAATAATGGAATAGCCACAAATTCAAGGTTCTAGTTTTCCCCCCGCCCTTAGTGGGAAAGGAAACTTTTCACACATGTGAGTCATCTACTTTTATTATCTGGATTTTTTAGTTTCCCTAAAGTCTGACCTCCTGAATCAGTTTGGATGGTTGTCTCATCCTAACTCAAACTGTCTTAAAGATTAAAAAAAAAAAAAAAAAACCTTCAATCTCATGAAGAAGCAGCTCATGGCAGTGCTTGCAGAGAATGTGTTTTATTCTCACTGTCTCCATGATTTTCTCCATTTTTCCCTACTGTGCCCTTTCCCTCTGGCCAGTTTGTCTTCCACCCCCTGCTGACTGTGTGATGGCTGCCCGCAGTGGGGGCACTGCTTTTCTTGTTCACATTCAGAGACAACCCAGATATTTCTGTAAAGCCCTTCCCGTTTGTGTGTGTGGGACAACCTAGGTTACTGTCTCTCATAGAACAGTAACAAGGCACTGACTGTCGTGCAGCTGGCTGTGTGAATGGCCCAGGAGGAACATGACTGGCTTCCATGACAGACCCCTTCCCTGTAGTGTGGATGGGGCCAGCTTCCTGTGAGTCACCTGGGCTGCAGTGGAGGAGGCACACAGTGCACTGGGGTTCAGGGAGGGGGAGGGAGGAAGGATGCTGGCAGTCAACTCTCCAGATCCAGTACTACCACACCCTGAAGATAGTCCTACCTAGAAATGGTCCCTGCCATTGTACAGACTCAATATGTCTCAGTGAGTTCTTCTAGTAGTTTTTAGTGCCACTGTAGCAAATGACAAATTCTCAGTGGCTTGAAACAACACAAATTGATTATCTTGCAGTTCTGGAGGTCAGAAGTTCAAAAATCAGTCTCAGTGTGGTAAAATCGGGGTGTTAGCAGCCTGTGTTCCTTCTGGAGGCTCTAGAGGAGAATCCACTTTCTTGCCTTGTCCTGCTTCTAAAGCTGCCTGCATTCCCTGACTTGTGGCCCTTCATTGCACCACCTTTTATCCCTCTGTTTCCAACTTCACATTGCCTTCTGATTCTGATCCTCCTGTCTCCTTATGGATCCTCATGATTACATTGGGACCACCGAGGTAATCCAGGATAATCTCTCCCCCCTCACACCTTAATTTAATCATGCTTGCTAAATCCCATTTGCCAGGTAAGGTAAAGTACTCAGAGCTTCTTGGGCTCAGGATATGGTCATCTTTGGGGCAGTCGCTATTCAGCTGGTCAGTTGCCTCCTGTGCTCCCTTTTATGCCTCACACCTCATCTCACATGTGTCTGCTGTGTTCCTCTCTTCATCTGCATTGCAAATGAGAAATGCAGCAATTTAAACCATTGAATATTAGATTTTGGAGATAGTTGCAGGAATAAAAGCACATATAATTTTATTTGTGTCCTAAAAGTTTTTGTTTGGAATTTTAAATTTTATCTAATTGTCCCTAGGTAAATTAAATATGATTCAATCAGTTGATCTGAAAAATCTTTTCAAAGAGTATACCGCTGTTGTAAAGGCCCTTCAAAACAGTATTTTGAATGCTGTTTCCAAATGAAGTTTACACTTTCAACCTTATCACTGTATTAAAGGTCATGTTGGAGGGTTTTGTGTGTGTGTGCTTTTTTCCAAAGTGAACTTGCTTCTCTATCTAAAACTAATACCTCTAACAGTATTTTTCACCAGGGAGGAGAGGAATTAGTGTATCTTCTAGACTAAGTTTTCTTTCCACGTGAAGAATCTGTTAGGACTAATATTCATGGGAGAAGGAAAAGACAGTAGCTCTTACACCCCATATACTATGTTGACAACAACAGTATAAGCCTGACCAAAGCTGTACATCTTGGTGCATCATTTCAGCTGAAACGTGTTCAGTGAAGTATGATTTATTCCTTAGTAATTCATTTTTGTGTGAGATAAAAGTACATCAACAGAAATTAGGGAAAGCAGAGTGGTAATTTTAAAATTTCATCATTGACTGTTTTTTTTTTTACCAGTTCTATAAGCACATTAATTGATATTAAAACCCATAAAAGCTCATTTGGGAATGAAAAAGAAAGTTTGAGGTGGTATTGATTTTTTAATGATATTTGTATTTATTTGTATGATTACGCTTAGTTACACTTTGATTGAGTCCGAATGTGCCCTTCAACAATAATCCATGGGCTCTGGGTTTCCTGAAGTTGTATGTCATGGGGTGAACAGTTAGAAAAAGTGAATCCCACCAATTGACAACCCTATGGGGGTTTATATATTACACAAACACATTTGTTTGTTGACTGCCACTCCAGTACTTTCTGTGTCCTCGAGCTCCACCCACGTGGTGCAGGCTGCCCCCATCTGTGCTGGAGAATCATGACGGGGCATTCAGTGGCCTTAGGCATCCCCAGAGAGCTGCAGTTGCATCCTCTCGTTTCCCACCTAGTTTGTGGGCATCCCCCTTTAGCTTGACCCTGACAGTGGACAGGTCTCAGTATGAGCTGTCTGTGGGAAGAAACAAGATGTTGGGGGGGCAGCGGTAGTTGTTGATGGGAAGTTTTAAGTGTCAGGTTGTATCTTGCAATTTTCTGAACCCTGGCAGTGCAGGCCTGGACCAACCTGGTATGTCTGTTTCACCAACCAAATCTTCCTCATGTGCCCAAGAAGTGAAACCATATTTGCATTTGCCACCAGAATCAACTAATCTAAATAATAGTTGAGAATTCCAGCTTGATTATAGTGAGTGGAAAATGGACCTCTCTCTGGTTAATTCTTACACTATGATTTTACTGTTCATCTTCATAAAAGGGATAAGAAATGAGGAAACGTGGATTATCAGTTTGTTTTCACTCTCATCACTCACTGCAGTTATAATTTTCAAAATACCAAGATGTTTTTCAAAAGTAGTTGTTTTTTTGTTTTTTGTTTTTTTGTTTTGTTTTGTTTTGTTTTTGTGGAGGGAGTAGGGACTAAGACTAAGGAAAGCATTGTTCTATCAAGAGAAGTCGTTTTTAATTTATGGTATGATGGGAAATCCATCTCGTATGTCCTATTTGGATAACAGAGCTCACTTTTAATTTTTTTAAACTTCCTTTGATTTTTAATTGAATTATAGCTGACCCACAATGTTGCATTCGTTTCAGATATAAAACAACAAGATTTGACAAGTCTGTATGTTGTGCTGTGCTCACCGTACTGTACCACCAACCATATTCCCTATGCTATGCCTTTCGTCCTGCAACTTATTAATTTTGTAACTGGAAGCCTGTTATCTCCCACTGTATTTCACGCATTTTGCCTGTCCACCCGCTGCCTCCTCTTTGGAAACGATCAATTTGTTCTCTGTAGTTATGGGTCCCTTTCTGTTTTTCTGTGTGTTCAGAGAACTTTTTAAGATAACTTGGTGCCTTTAAACATATTCCTTGATTTCCATTAGTTTGGATACGTATTTGCCATGTTACCCAATTAGTTATGTAATGACTTCAAAATTTGGGGGCTTAAAACAACCCTTTTGTCATATTACATATGTTTGGGGGGTCAGAAATTAGGGCAGGATCTCATGGGGCAATTTTTATGCTTAATAGGGCATTAACTAAGGTCAGTGGGTGGTGGCCTTCAGCAGGCGGCTGCTTGGTCTAGAGGATTCAGGATTACTTTATGCACATGCCTGTCACTTTGATGGGTACAGTTGGGAGATGAGGCTCAGATGGCCCTCCACTTCCGTGCAGTCTTTGTAACAAGGTTGTTGGACTTATTTCCTGTCCACTCAGAGCTCCAATAGCAAATGTTCCAAGAGAGGGGTTCCTTTTGGACTTGGGCCTGAAACTGACACGTTTATTTCACTGTTTAACACAGTCACATAGCCCATGTGAATCAAAGGGAAATGGGAGTCATAGGATTTGTGATCATTTTTTAATGTGCTACATATGTTCATATGTGCATTTTTTCCCATTTCTCTGACCTGTGGGAAAATGGAAGTTATTGATCAAAGAGTCACAGGTTATCAAGCTGTATGAGAGACTTCAGACTTAATCCAACCTCCATACTTTATAGATTATAGAATATATACGTAGGTGCACATGTACATCTCCATATCAGTTATTATATATACACTTGTATATCACTAAAAATGGTATCTGTGGATTAGCCAATTCTTCTATCTTCATAGGAATGAAAAGGACTCGTCATTCCCCGGCAAATCTGAAGAAAGAAGCCAGAGCAAGAGTAAGGGAGAAAGAGAGTGAGAGGAACATCTGATGGGATAGGATTTCTTACAAAAGGACTCCTGAAGTGACCAGAGAAAACAGACCAACAGAAAAGGGCAGACTTTGACCAAGCGGTGCTCAACGACGTGAATATCCACATGGAACAGAAGAGGTTTTAACGCTATTCCCTACTGATGTAGCCTACATACTGAAGAGGACATCAGAAGTTTTCTGGAAGATACCATAGAAAACCATTTTGAGGACCTGGGGGCGGTGGCAGAGATGAGTGGAACAGAACACCAAAAACAGGAAGCCCAAGAAAGCTTGGGTGCCGCTTCCAGATGGCGACGAGAGAAGAATTAGGCACGAACCAGTCAGCTGGAAAAGACTGGGAGCAGGGGACAACAGTCGAAAAGGACGTCTGCCAAGAGCAACTCGACAGTCTCACTTTTATTGGATAGAAAACAATAGCCAAAGAAGGATTGAGGAAGGTCAAATGTTAATCCCATCTTGCTGACAAGCAAGAAGGAGGATAAAGTTTATAGTTAAACAAGCACATTGAAAGAACTCTTCTAACTAGCAACAGGCACTTCTGGGAAGAGAAAGGCTCTATGGCGGATAAGGGAGGCAGGCGGTTTTCATTCCACCCTGAGCTAACCTGTCGTTCCCGGGTGCTCCGCTTTCCTGAAGCAGGCGGCATTCCGCCCTGGGCCGGCCGGGCTTCCAGCCAGCGCAGCTTCTGTAAGGGGGCTGCATTCCGCCATGAGCAAGCGAGGTATCCCCCGCTGCCCAGCTTCTGTGAAGGGGCGGTGTTCCGCCCTGAGCAAGCTGGGCATCCCCAACTGTAAGTGCTACCATTTTACTTAAAACTGTGAAATTGGGTCAGATTTAAATTTCAATTTATGTTAAAACATTCTGTAAACTGTGTTAAACTTTGACATTTGTTCCCTCTGTTCAGTGAATAACACTATATCATATTCTGAAAAATACGCTAATTTTGATTTTGAAAAATATCCCTTTTTCCTCTTATGGTAATTATTAATATGAATTAATAGTAGAATTTGATATGGTTCCATATGCCCATAAATACTTTATTGTATATCATCAAATTTAATAATGAATATAATGTACTTCTTTGGACAATTTTTAAAGACCAGTCTACTCTTAAAACAAAAAAATGGAGACGCAATTCTTTAGTTCACACAAATTTCATTTTATTATATATAACCTCAGATAAATTTCAACAAATCATAATTTATTAAAATTATGTCTACTTAAAAATCTCATAGAAGAGTAAAACCATCAAAAATAATAATAAACACACACAACACACACACATCACCCATGTATTGACAAATTACAATTGCTGTAACAATACATTAGGCATTCCACTGTTAAGAAATATCAAAATTTCCATCAGTGACAAAAAGATTTGTATCCAAATGGACTGATTTTCCAGAATCCAAGAAAAAGTCTCCTAGGGTTTATTTAAAGATAAATATTTGAACAAATACTTCTTAAATTTAGGAAATTCAGAACATACGATTAAAGAATATTTGCAGTGCAGACTATATTCAATCCTTCCTTCAAAATGTGCCTTTGAGTACATAATTCTGTTTTCTCTATCTAAATTGAGCTGTCCTCCAAGGAAGTTTTCTAAAATGTGTGTCTCTGTGTGATAAATGTTCTAAGACCTAACATGCTTCATTGTATTTTTACTGTACTCTCAAATTTAATCAATAATTTGGCTTGATGTATAATATCTAGTTTCAAATATCTTTTCCATCTATACAAACCCCCAGCTGTCTCCTTTATATGCTATTACTATTGAGAATTCTGCTGTCAGTATTATTCTTGTACATTTTAGGTGATCTGTTCTTCTCTTGGGCATCATTTATGCTCTTCTATGTTTTTGATATTCGTAAAACTCATCATAATGTATATGAGTGGTTTGGTGTGTGTGTGTGGATTTTGTTTTGTTTCTGATTTCTCATGTTTGGCATCATTTTAACTCTGGTAATTTTTATCTTTCTTTAATTCTCCAAAATTTATCTCAGTACTTATTTAAATATTTTCTTTATTTATTTCTTTTCTGCTGCATTTGGGCAGAAGTCATTAATTTGTTTGTTTGTTTGTTTGTTTTTCCCAACTCATTTATTCATTTTACAGCTATATTCATCTTAGGCTCCATTTATTGTATTCTTTATTTCAACAATTTTCACTTAATTTATATTCACAGTATAGTATCTTTTCTTTGTATATGTATATCATTATTTTATCATATACTTTTAAGCTATTTTTAAAAATATTATACTTATTTATTTGACAGTGAGAGATCACAAGTAGGCAGAGAGGCGAGCAGAGAGAGAGGAAGGGAAGCAGGCTACCTGCTGAGCAGAAAGCTCGATGTGGGGCTTGATTCCAGAACCCTGAGATCATGACCTGAACAGAAGGCAGCGGCTTAATCCACTGCGCCACCTAGGCGCCCCTAAGCTATTTTTTTTAATTCCTGTTCCAATAACACTTGGATTGCCATATAAAGTTAACCACATCATCTTTTTTAGGTAAGTAATTGTACTTTTTATATGCATAGTTATTTTGGTCCATGAGTTCAGCTCTTCTTCGGATCATCAAATCTCTGTAAAGTCTGGGTATGCTAGGATTTTCTAAGCAACAATAAAATACATTGAAACCTGGTAGCTTAATTATAATAATGTTTTCTTTCTCAATCATTCACAATAGTATTACATTCTGAGTAGCTTCCTTCTATTTTGCAGCTATAGTGTTTGGAAAAACTTGAATTGTGATATCACTGTGATAATGTGAATTAGTCAGGGTTTTTCAGAGAATCGGGAAGAGAAAAAAAGGAGGATATTCTCCAGGGCCAACTCTAGAAGTGACTATTAAAACATCTGTCCAAATTCAATTGAACAAAACTCAGAAATGCCATCTCCAGCGAAATACAAAGAAGATTATATATAGTTCTGGGCACACACATCTCATTTGACCCAATGATGTACATCAATGAAAGACTGAAGGCCAATCACCACTCCATGGGAGAATTTAAAAATAAATTTACTAATGAGGCCAAGAATTCAGAATCACAAATACTTCAAAACTAATAATAACTGCCTTCACTTGATGTTATTCTATAAGATAAATCCTACGATCAAGTTTCAATTTTAAATTCTTACAATTTTAAATTCTTAAATCCTTATGAAAAAGCATCATTTGGAGGGAGCAGTTTTCATAATTTATCATCCATCAGCCTTTTTTTTAAAGATTTTATTTATTGGACACAGAGAGAGATAAAGAGAGAGAGAGAGAGAGATCACAAGTAAGCAGAGAGGCAGGCAAGCAGGGAGGGAAGCAGGCTTCCTTTTGAGCAGAGCCCGATGTGGGGCTGGATCCCAGGACCCAGAGACCATGACTTGAGATGAAGGCAGAGGCTTAACCCACCACCCACGTGATGAGAGAGCCACTCAGGTGCCCCTCATCCATCAGTCTTAATTGATTGGAGAAAAATGTGTGTAGGAATAATGCCTTAGGGAGCTAATCTCTCTAAAGAATTTTCAAGTCTTTACCCCTTCAAGGTTTTTGTACAGTTCTGATAGCCTCTAAACATCCAGCTGATTTCTACAGTGACAGGCCTGTTAAAACCTGTCTTCAAACCAGGAATAGAGCTTGAAACATACCAGTCAAGAGCAACTTTGAGTCTTTTAAGGAATTTATCATCATTTCTTTGTTTTTGGTTAATATCTGAAATAGTTCCATATTACACTTGCATAATTTCTCCAGAGCTGACTTTGAAGGAGGCATTCAGTTCCAGCTAGTTCCATATTTTGGCAAGAACTATAATTCTATATATATATATTAAAAAAAAAACATATTTTAGGGCGCCTGGGTGGCTCACTGGGTTAAAATCTCTGCCTTCGGCTCAGGTCATGATTCCAGGTTCCTGGGATTGAGTCCCACAGTGGGCTCTCTTCTCAGCAGGGAGCCTGCTTCCATTCCTCTCTCTCTGGCTGCCTCTCTGCCTTCCTGGGATCTCTATCAAGTAAATAAATAAAATTTTTTAAAAAACATATTTTATATCAGTTATTCATGTTTATTAACTAAGATATCACAATACAAATAATACAAACAGTTGCTCTTTATTAATACCTTCAACCAAGATCAAAAAATATGTCATATTTTCTCCAAAAATTTTATATCATCTGATAGGTCAGATATATATAAAATTACATTTAAAGTTTTAAAAATATCAGCAAATATTTTCATTTAAATGCAAATTTGAAAAAAAATCTACTTTCCCAAACACGACTTTTTATCCTAATTTTTTTTTGAATTTTGTCGACAACTGATAAAATGTTTAGCGAGACTATAAATGTTAGATCGAAAAAAATGATTAATACATGTAGGTTCAAATTATTATGTTCCATTAAAAATGATTTAGTCTTTGATGAAAATCTGTTTGTTAATATGTTGTATCCAGATATAGTAAATTAATGATATATATAAAATTATAGGGAAATGACACCTTCCGTTCCATTATGAGTAGAGCTTTTAAAATGCTATTTGTCACAACCTGTCATCTTGTCATTATGTAGCATTATGTAGCATTTAAAAAATGTATACTCTTCACTTCGAAGTCTTTTAGAAATCTAAAACATGACTTTCTATAGTTTGTGTTTCCATATTCCTTTATTGCCAGTTTGAACAAATCCACATGCTTGGATTCAAAAGTAATAAATTCCTCTTATTTGGAAAAATGATGTTTATTTTTGTTCTCTCCCCCTTCGCAGGTGGTTTCATTTTAGCACACTTCAGAGTTATAATTTCATGCTTATTAAAAACATTTATTATGATCTACATAGATGAATGAAACTTTTATTTTATTAAATTATTTTGACAAAAAATCTGTTATTTTTAAAAATGTATTTCCTTTGAAGGGTTAATTTAGAACGTTCAGAGAGGATCTAGGAGTGCGGTATTATGCAGTTTTTAAGTAGGTATGAAATGGTTATTTATATGATTGTTTCTTTAAGGCTTATATATATTGTCCATTATATGCTATAAAATATTTTGAAAGTAAATTTAAGGTATGTTTTACATAGTTTATATTTTGGAAAAAATTATTGAAATGACTTATGAAATTCAGTATACTCTCAACATTAATTTATTCTGAAATTTACCAATTGTCTATTGAACCTATTATATGGCAGATATTACTTCAGACTACACTGGTAAATGAAATACTTGGCTTTGTAGAACTTTTATTTTCATGGGTGAGACAATTAAAAGCTATAAACCTTAATAAAAATTGCATAGTGCATTCAAAATTGATGAGTATAATGAGGAAAAAGAAAAATTCGATCAGGGTGAGAAAAATCAAGGTTGCTAGGCAGGGGATGGGGAGTTAAAATTTTTAATAGGAAGATCAGGGTAGTTACAATGAAGCTGACAATTGAACAAAGGTATGGAAAGGTGATGAATTTGCCCAGAACTATCAGCAATAAGGTCACTCCAGACAAAGGAATTGGCTATCTTGAAGGCCATAAGGTTGGATCATGCCTGGCATATCTGAGGAATAGCAAGGAGGCCACTGTGAGTGACTGAAGAGTAGCAGGGAAAGAGGTCACAGAGGTTAAATGAATGGCTAGATCATGTAAAAGCTTAGAAGTCATTGTAAAACTCTGGCTTTTATATTTGGAAACTTACTGTGTGATAGAATTTCTGCTAATAACTGAGAGTTCAAATGTCCATAAAATTTCAAGGATTCTTATTCTAGTAAGAGAATAAAGAAAAAGAGTTCATATTTTCACATGGTGTAACAAATGCTCGGAGATCCAAGTGTAGGAAGCTATGGGAGCACAGAAAAAGGCACTAAAATCTCGCCAATATATTTGGTAACTGTGACTATATATAAATTTGTATTTTCTAGATTTTTTTATAGTCATGGAATCACACAGTATATACTATTCATTGCCTGGCTTTTCTTTTCTCAGCATCATTATTTTGAGAATCTCCAACTGTAAATAGTTCATTTTGATGTTGAATAGTAATCTCTTTAATGAATAGATCATAATTTGTCTTTGCTCTATTGATGGACATTGATGAACATTTCCATTGTTTTCAATTCTTAAAAATAAAGCTGCTATGAAATTCATATACAAGTCCTTGTATGAACATAGGGTTTGTTTCTCTTGGTTAAATGCCTAGAAGTAAAATGGCTATTTGTGTAACTGCAACATATTTTGCATTTAAAAAAATGTTCAGACTATTTCCCAAAGTGGTTGTATCATGATATATGCCAACAACAGTTTAGATTTTTTGTTGCTTCTCCATCTAGCTCAGACGAAGTACAATTAGCCTTTATAATTTTAGCCATTCTAATAGATATGTAAGCATGTCTCATTATGATTTTAATTTGTATTTCTTTAATGCCTAAATGTTGAGAAATTTGTCATGTGCTTATAAGCCATCCATATCCTTTTGGTGACATGTCTCTTCCATTATTTCCTTCACATGTAAAATTGGATACTCTGTTTGGTTATTAGTAAGGTTTTTTATTTTTATTCATTTTTTAATATTCAGAGTAGATGTCCATTATCAGATATATAATTTGCAAATCCCTTCTCCATCTTTACGGTTTCTCAATGGAGCTTTGATAGCTGTGTCTTTCAAGAAATATGCTACTTCTTTCCTGGTACACGGAGGTATGACTAGAACATTATCAATGTTGACCTTTGCAAAGAAAATCATGGCTTAAGATATATGTAGTCCAGGCCTCTTCCTGAAGAGTTAGCTCTGATCAGAACGTCACTTTCCTCGAAGACTTTGCAAAGTTAAGGGAAAACCAGGTAGACAGAGCCCTAATCCCTTAACCTTGTGTTTCAGAACTCTAGGAGATGAGGACAAAGGCAGTACCATATATCCATGCCCTCACCTTTTTCCTCAAAAAGGGACTTTCTGTCCGTTAGTCATCACTGACCCGTTGGGAAAAGACACTGACAATGGACTTGCTCACCCACAGGATGACAAACCCCATGGAGAGCTGTTGGTACCCAAGATGCCTCACTGTTTCTTGAGATCTAGAAATTGTAGTGGAAATAGGACACCTTGCTGTCTCTGGAGAATTGTTGGCCTAAAGGAAGGTATAATGAACATCATTTTTTCCTATTTATCTAGAAAGGGGAAATGGGACATTAACCCACAAGACAACCTGAGTTCCTGATCAGGCTCAGAGGACTCTTGTTCTATCCTTCCCGGGGCTTCCTACCTAAAGCCATAGGATACCAAGGTCATGGGAGAGGGACAGCTGCTTCAGTGAAGCCAGCATCTGTGATGTCACAACGCTTTGAGGTCATAGCAACCAATCCTCATAAACCCATGCCTGATCACTACACTTGGTTGGAGTATTCATGGGTGTGCCAATAGGACCCCTAGCCATCCCAAACCGCTGGAGCCGCCTGGGTCTCTCACAAAGGCAATTTGTGAAGCGAGTCGGTATCACCATCTCCATGGCCCGATTCGTAGTGTTTGGTCCTGACTGTCAGCACCAGCCCTCTGGATTTCGGAGAAAGGCAAGAATCCACCATTCCATCTTAGCCAGGAAAGGTCAAGTAACAATCAGGCCTCAAGCAAACCTCAGGGGAGGGAATCTGAGCCCTGCACAAGGGTTAGGCCCTCCCACCCATTCACCAATCTTCTGAACAGGAGAAGGGCCACCCAAGGAAAGCTCAAAGGGAACACCCCCAATCATGACATAGACATGTCTGGAGTCTTCCACAGTGCAGACACAAGTGTTAGGGTTTTTAATCAAAGGAGCAAGACTGATACAAAGCGAAGGTCAAGCAAAGCTTAATTTCATTCCAAACATCGAGAATCATACTGACTGGTCAGGGCCTTCTCTTCCAAATTCGACCCCCTCCAGCATCACAGACTAACATGTATAGATGTAGTTTAGCTGGGCTATACACAGGTGGCCTTGAGATTGCAATACACAGAGAAAACTGCACAGTGGTGCTAGGTCTGCCAGACATAGAAAAAAACTGCTAGTAACACACGGATGGACAATTGAATCTCAATTTACCTAGTAGATATAAGCTCCCCACTGACTGGATATCTTCATCTGCCCTGACCTGCCCTTATATCTAGGCTTTGAGAGTAAATACCTTTGGAAGGGGCAGTATCAATCTAAATTTACTGCATGAGGTCAATCTATGTATACTGCATAAACACAAAATGATTCCCTCTGGCCACCCAGGCTCTTACATTCCTCCCTATTCTTTGGAGATTAGTCCAATCCTTGACTTTTCATCCAGTTCTACATTCTCTGGTTATAAAGGGTTTACTGAGCATGTAATTCTAACATTTTTATCGCTCTCATTTTCTTTTGTACATGACACTAGTGTACAGTCGGCTGTATATTTACACTAGTGTAAATGACACTAGTGCACAGTCGGCTGATGACTTACCCATTTACCGCTTCATAGAACCCTTTCCATTTTTTTTTCTAATTTCCTTTATCTAATTAACTACCTATACTTTACATAAACAGGTAAAAATAGGAGCAACAACAAACTCATAGTCTTTTCAGTCTTAGATTTAGTCCACAGTGAACGGGATCTTTGGCTGTGGCTTCCACCTTTTGGGGTCATCTTCATCCTTGGCTCGTTTGATGTGACATGCGTGAATCCAGGCCCTGATGCATTCTACTTTTACTGCTGTGGTGTGGTCAGGGTAACAGTAAAAGGTCCCATCCAGCGAGGCTCCAAGCTCCCCACTTGATAATGTCATATCCAAACCAAGTGATTGGGTTGGAAAGGAAGTGGTTCCACCTCCGTCTCCATACCAGTGTGGGCAGTCTGGATCCCTGCATTTTTTTTTTTAATACAGACTGTAATGCCTGCAGTGACTGGAGTACAGACTGATCAGTCATTTCTGCTAGGGCAACCTTTTGTAGCTGAAAACAGAGCGGGAGCAGGGGTTCTCCCAAACATTTCAAATGGGGTCACCCTGTTTAAATAGTGTGTACATCTTGCCCTGAGTAGGGTGAAAGGAAGCAGATCCACCCATCCACTGCCCGTCTCCAGGGTTAGTTTTGTCAAGGTCTCTTTAAGAGTCCGGTTCATTCTCTCTACATGCCCAGAACTCTAGGTCTGATAGGCACAATGTAGTTTCCAATTTGTGCCCAGGGCCTTGGCCAATTCCTGTGAGACTGAACTCAAAATGCAAGGCCATTGTCTGACTCAACCGTGAGAGGCAGCCCAGACCTAGGAATTATTTTTCTTGTAGCTTTCTGGCTATCACTCCTGCCGTCTCATGTTTCTCGGAAAAAGCCTCAACCTGGCCTGAAATGGTATCTACAAAAACTAACATATACTTGTCCCCATATTTTCTGGGTTTTATTTCTGTAATATCTATTTTCCAATAAATTCCTGGTACCCTACCTCTTTCTCTTTTCCCTCTTCCAATTCTAGTTCCTCCCACATTAACTGCCTGGCACTGAGCACATCTATCAACTATATCCTGAACCATACATTGTAATTTAGAAGCCTGGAAGTTCCTTGAGTTTGAGTGACCCCAGGTGAGTACCCTGATGTATCTGGTCTACTAATTTCTTACCTAGTCTTCGAAGAAGAATTAAATTTCCTCTTTTAGTCTTAGCCCAGTCTCCTTTATAATATAATTTAGCCATTTTTGTAAATACTTTAAATCTTCCTCTGAATACTCCAGTTTATCTGGTAGGGATAGATCCAGGTGTGTAACCAGCTCTTGCATTGTTTCTCAGGCTGCTTGCTTTAAATCTCGATCTGATAATTGGTTTCCTTTTGAAATCAGATCAGTCCCCTTTTGGTGTCGCAAGACATGCATAACAGCCACCTCTTTTGGGTCCCAATATTTCTCTTCTGTTTTAATTCCTTTTCCTTCTGCTGTTAATAGGCTCCTTACTTTGTAAGTAGCTCCATGTATATGGAGAGTAGCAAAGACATTCCTGTGGTCCGTATTGATGTTGGTGGTTTTACCTTTAGCCATCTGCAGTGCCTTAGTGATTTCAATCAGTTCTGCTTGTTGTGCCGAAGTTCCATGTGGCAGGGTGCTGCCCAGAATTCCTGCTCAGGATAAACTACCACAGCCCTCACATACCTCACATACCTCTTTCCATGAACAGAGTCATGTCTGCATCTGGGAAGAGCATGTCTCTGATATCCAGTCTTATTCCTGTGACTTGGTTTAGGACCTCCGCACAGTTGTGTGGATGTTCAGCCAGCTCCTTTGGGAGCAGTGTGGCTGGATTTAGCACCACTTGTGGCTGTGAGATCACTCTTGGTTTGTTGAGGAGGAGGGCCTGATACCCTGTCACTCGGGTGTTCACCATCCATCAGTCAGTTGGAGTCTACGAAGGTCCGCGATAGCGTGTGTGGTGGTCAAGATGAGATTTTGACCTAATGGTCTAGCATTATATCTCATTTGGTTAAGACCTACATGTCCAACGAATTTAATTCCATTTGTCATTCAAGCAACCCTTCACAGTTTCAAGTTACCAAAGACTTTGGAAGCCACTTTAACAATTACCCATTAAAACCTTGAGACAGACAAATAACTATCTCCACTTCAGATGCCATGCTCTCCCGCCAACAAGCGGGAGGGGCTAGGCAGTCCACATCAGGCCAGAGAAGGCAAATAATTCCCCAAAACAAAGGGGGTTTCGGCAGCTGCTGGGGAATATTTTTTAAAGTCTTTGGCTCAAGGTCGGTTCATCCCACAGTGCCAGTTCTGCTTACCAATAGTGGTCCATTAGGCACTCATATTCCATGCTCAGCTCCAATGAGCCTCAGCATGGGCACCTTAACTCACTCTTAGACTAACCCCAGTTGGCTACAGTCATAGCCCTTAACACACGAAATGAGTGAGTGAGAAGCCTCACATCTATTATGAAGAACAGAGAGATGAAAGTCAGAGTCCCTTTACTCTCTGCTTGCCCCATTCCTTCAATCATAACAAACAATACAACAGACAACAAAAGGACCAGGCAAAGACAACCATAGGCCCAACGATTCTTACCCATAACCTGCCACTGGTGGGGGCTTTCTTTATCCCCTGATCGCCTAGGAGGACTCGAATCCCCAAACCGCCCAGGGGGACTTGAACCCCCTGAATGTCTAGGGGTACTCGAACCCCCCTGACTATCCAGGGGGACGAACCCCCTGAGGTTCACCTAGGGGTATTTGAACCCCCTCTAACCGCAAAGGGGAACTCGAGCCCCCTGACCATCTAGGGGGACTCGAACCCCCTGACCACCCAGGGGGAATTGAACCCCCATACGATCTACCAGCAGAGGATGGGGCATCTCCGCATCCACACCAGCTCTGGGGAGCATGGCTGCTGCCAACTTCTACCAGTGGGCCATAGCCTGCAGCTCCATGCAGGATCCCATGATCTTACCTCCAGAGGATTTTCCAAAAATTCCAATGCTGTTTCAGTTCTCATCATTTGAATTCGGGTGGCCCTCCAAAGATTGGGTCCTTATTCAAAGGAGCGAGACTGATACAAAGTGAAGTTCAAGCAAACGTTAATTTTGCACAAAGCATCGAGAATCATATTGACCGGTCAGGGCCTTCTCTTGCAAAGAGGCGACCACTCCCAGCCTCACAGACTAACATTTATAGCGGTAGTTTAGCCAGGCTATACAGAGTTGGCCAATGAGATAACAATACAGAAAAAACTGCACAGTCATGCTAAGTCTGCTACACCACAAAAACAAAAATGCTAGGTAACACATGGGTGGACAATTGGATCTCAATTTACCCTAGTAGATATATGCGTGCCCCTCTAATGGGATGTCTTCTCCTGGCCTGATTCACCCTTGTATCTAGGCTTTGAGAGTAAGCTCCTCTGGGAGGAGTAGGGTCAATTTAGTTTACTGCATGGGTTCAATATAAGTTTACTGCTGAAACACAAAATGACTCCCTCTGGCCTAGCGGCCCTTATAACGAGTACTTGTAGCGTCTCTAGAAATCGAGCCAAAATGACTTCCAAATCTTCAAAACTGACGATGTACCAAAGGCAGATTCTACATCCTAGAACCTTAGGTCCAGAATGGACTCATGTACTTGGAGTCCACAGGAGCAAGCATGGAGCATGTTGGAAAAGACCCATAGCCCAAGAAGCCATCTGAAAGACGTCCGTACCCGTTTCAGGAAGACAACTTGTATCTTCAAAAGGACGCATTGAAGAGGATTCAAATGTCAAAGAACCTGGAGCATTCCCACAGGGTCCTGCAGATACCCTCTGGAGAAGTACATGTAGATGTGACAGCACAAGCCTGCCTTCACCCTCTCATGAACATCCCCCAAATGGTTTCATGGGATAAGCAAACAATGCCTCTTGTGGAAGATGGGCGTGTTCTAATGGAGGCAGCAGAAGATGAACAGTGGGACAACAAAGGGCCATTAGAGAGCCACAGACAGCGTATGCTACAGGTTGGTGAGGATATTCAGGAAGACAAGGAACTGGAGAATGAACATTGGAGCTCTGAGCGAAGGTCTGGCATTTGAGGATGGTGGGAGGTTCTCTGAACCTGGCTGCCTTCCATAGAGATCTAGGTCCAAATTAAAGAAAACATCCCCTGGCCACAGTCAATCCTTGTACCCCGGTTATGTTTTTGTCTTTTTGTCAAACAATGCACATGCACATATTTGACAGAGAGACAGAGAGATCACAATCAGGGTGTAGAGCTGGAGAGGGAAAAGCTGACTTACCCCTGAGCAGGGAACCTGAGAACAGAGTCGATGCCAAGACCCTGGGATCATGAGTTGAGCTGAAGGCCGCCTCTGAACTGATAGGCACAATCCATGACACAATCTTTGACTTCTGAATACGTCCTAGTTCTAGACGTGAACCACTGCTCTGTCATTGTTCACAAATGCAGGGGAAATGGATTTTGGCTTGGGCTGGTGTTGCTTGAGCTATCTGGCCTGCTTCGAGAGCTGGTATAGTTTGTCCTCTTGAGGTAAGTGACTTGGCTATGTACAAACTACACTCCCACGTATATTTAGGTAAAGAGAATTCCTCCATTGATAGCTTTTGCAGAGGGAATGAAACTATGTCTTGTTGTTCTATGCTTCTGTGGATGGTGATGTGAGTCCTCCTTGCCTCTGAATCTGGATCTCTGTTTCTGCTCCCAGATGAGGGACAGTTTTAGCTCTGAATTCTCAAATCCATGTTCAGCCCTCTTTTTTTTTCTCTCACTCCTACTTCTCCTACAATAAGCACCTCTTTCTATTCCTTGGAGTCAATGACTTTCCTAAGCTCATTGTCATGTTTCATCATTCTTCCTTCTTTCTTTGGATTTGTTTCCTTATTTACCAATCCTTTTCTGCCAGGTCAAAAATTTGGTCCTTTGCTTCTGCCAGCTTCTTGGACTTTTCCTTCAGTCTGCTACCAATCTTTTAATGATGATTCTAAATGTTATTTAGAGAGACATTCTGTTCTTAATATATTTCAAATATTCTACACAAGGCAAAGTGGATCCAAGTAATCTGTAGGCAAAATAAGATTTTAGAGAAGTATATATTTCCAACAGTATTTATAAAATATTACCTTTATGTAAGGCATCATCCTGGACTTTGTGGAAAACACACAAAGGAGTAAGAAGTGGCCCTTCAAGAAACATATACAATATCAAGGTTTAACATGAAGCAGCATGTCTTCTCTAAGTAAAAAAACATTGTACCAACTGACTTTACTGAAACTTTATATTTATTGCTCTCATTTTAGGTCATAGTGTCCTTGTGCATGCAGGCTGCTATAACGGACATGATATAGACTGAATAGCTTATAAAGAACAGGAATTTATTTCTCACAGTTCTAGAACTGAGAAGTTCAAGATTAAGGAATGGGCAGATCCAGGGAGAGCCCACTTCCTCATAGATGGCTATCTTCTCACTGTAAATGTACATGATGAATGAATCAAGAGAACTCTCTGGGGTCTCCTTTAAAAGGACTGTAATCCCACTTATAACCTAATCACCTCCCAAAGGCCCCTATGTTTTAATACTATCACTTCCAGAGTTAGATTTTGTAATATGATTTTGGGAGACATAAACATTCACACCATAGTATATATAAACAAAAGAGACACAAAAACAACAAACAACAAAAATTATTTTAACTACCTATTATTTTCAACTACATAAAATTTTAATTTGTTTCTATATAATATTAAATAACTCATTTGAGTGATTCACTTATATCCAATGCATCTGAGTGCAATTAAATTTGCTTACCCAACATATCCAGCAGCATATTTCTTCAGACTATCCCATTCCCCACCTTACAGGATTTACCACAATTAGAAGACAGGGGATAGAGGATAGATAGATAGATGTATACATAAACACACTTGTACATACACATATGCATATTTTTTCCTGCTAATGATACTCATGCAAATAAAATTTAAGCTCAAGGAAACCTGTCTTGTGTGTTACTTAATATCCAGTTTTTAGTCATCATCCAAAAACAAATAATCCAATAAAAACATGGATAGAGGACATGAACAAGTGTTTCCACAAAGAACACATTCAAATGTTCAGTAGATACATGAAAAGATGTCCATCATCATGTATCATCAGGAAATTGCAAAGCAAAACTAGAAAGAGATACCACCTCACACCTGTCAGAATGGCTAACATCAACACTACAAGAAACAAAAGGGGTTGGAGAGGATGTGAAAAAGTAACACTTGTGGGGGCTGCCTGGGTGGCTCAGTGGGTTAAGCCCCTGCCTTCAGCTCAGGTCATGATCTCAGGGTCCTGGGATCAAGTCCCACATTGGGCTCTCTGCCAGGCATGGAGCCTGCTCCCTCCTCTCTCTCTCTACTTGTGATCTCTCTCTGTCAAATGAATAAAATCTTAAAAAAAAGAAAAAGTAACAATTGTGAACTGTTGGTGGTGATGCAAACTGATACAGCCATATTTGAAAACAGTATGGAATGTCCATAAAATTTAAAAATAGAAGTCCTTTGTGATCCAACAATCCTGTTGGTGTGTATTTACCCAATGAATTTAAGAAAACTTATTCAAAGGGATGCTAGCACCCCTATGTTTATAGCAGCATTATTTGTAAAGCTAAGATATGGAAAGAACCCAAGTATCCATCAATTGATGAATAAATAAAGAATAAGTGGTATGTATATACAATGGAATATTATTCTGCCATAAAAAAGACTGAAATCTTGCCATTTGCAATAACATGGCTGGAACTAGACAGTATAATGCTAAAAGTGAAATAAGTCAGAGAAAGACAAATACCTTTACTCATATATGGAATAAAAGTAACAAAACAAACAAGCAAAGGGGAAAATAATAACACATAGAAAGAGAAACAAAGCTAGAAACAGACATTTCATAACGGAGAACAAACTGATGGTTACTTGAGAGGATCTGAAAGGAGTGATGGATTAAATAAGTGATGGGGGTTAATTAGAGCACTTGTCATGATGAGCACCGAGTGCTATATGTTATATTGTACACATGAAACTAATACAACCATATATGTTAACTAACTGGATTTCAAATGAAAATTTTTTAAAATCCCAGTTTTTAGCTCACATTCTGGCTTACAAAAGGGATTTAGTCAGGAATTTGGAGATTAGTTAATGAACAAATAAGGGGTGAACAGGCAGTTGTTAGATAAAATTACTATCCTTTCTGGCATGACTTATACCTTTTATCTAGAATTCATTTTAGCACTTTAGACTCTTCCTATTTTATTTTGAGTCATTAAACAAAAATTTCCTCAAAGGACCTTAGACTCCATCCAATTTGAGCAACAGTGTGAGAGAGGAAATGGTGTCCAGGAGGAAAAAAAAAAAAGATAAAACTACTTTTGTTTACTAGTGAATGCATAGTTCTTCCACAGAAGAAGCTCTAAATGGTCATGGCTCCAGCTTTATATGTGTTCAGTCATATGTTCAGAAGTAGGTAACACTATCAAAAAATATAAAGCATCTGAGATTATTTTCCCTTATTTGAAAGCTGGTGTATGAGTCTGCCGTGGTTTCTTGGGTGTTGATAGAAGACGCAGACTCATGGTTCAGAAATAATATAGTTTATTATTCACAGCATTAGAGGTAGCCAGAATATTAACAGTATTTGTGTGTGTGTGTGTTTCTGTGTGTGTGTGTGTGTGTGTGTAGGGGTGGGAGTTATATATCAGTTCTGAGCCTCAGTTCCCACAAGAAGAATCAAAACAGAGGCAGATAATATTTGCAAACACAACAGGTTAAGTTAAAAAAAAAGATACTATTTCTGTCCTCCAAGTCTATTCAATACAACCATCTTCAAAGGACGGTCTAGAACAAATAATAAATGCAGAAATGTAAGCAACCAATTGAAAAGTGTCTCCCAAGAAACACACTTTGAGAGTCTTCCTTTGACAAAAATACTATAGGATATTACATGAATCAGGTGCATTGAACTCTGGAAGGTTAAAATTACAAGGGACCAAATATTTTTAAGCAGACTGGCATCCAGTAGAGTTCAAATAGGTTTTATAAGATTGAGGAAAGAAGCCATCAAAACCTGGGCCCAGGGGCGCCTGGGTAGCTCAGTGGGTTAAGCCTCTGCCTTTGGCTCAGGCCATGATCTCAGGGTCCTGGGATCGAGCTCTGCATCAGGCTCTCTGTTCAGCAGGGAGCCTGCTTCCCCCTCTCTCTCTGCCTCTCTGCCTACTTGTGGTCTCTGTCTGTCAAATAAATAAATAAAATCTTAAAACAAAACAAAAAACCTGGGCCCAATTTTCCCAAAAGTATGATTCTGATTCTAGTCTCTATGATGTTATCCCTTGAAGACAATGTCTCTAATTGAGTTGAATTAGTTTACTAAAGAGCATACCCCCATTTGTTGTAGGAGATGAACAATATGCAAGAGGCAAAATGCCACATGGAAGCCACCTGGTCTTCAGTGGAATATAGAATCAGTTCCTTTGGGATGAATTTGTTCCACATTTGACTTCCCACTTAAGGGAAAATAAGAGTGCCTTCCAATAGATTTTAAATAGGAAATGACAACGGAAGCTTATACAAGATTATAAAATGGGAAATTTCATTTAGATAAGCAATAATTTCAAAGTCATCTTCTTAATATTACAGACTCTTCACATAATCATAATTTTATTTTGGTATTATATGGTAATTTCAAATATAGTAAATATAAAGAATTTACCTCTGTAATTATAGCGATTCTGGTCGTAGTTTAATGGCAACAAAACTTCAAGTTAGAAGTATGGTCTACCAATTATGAATACATTTGGTAATGGTGTGTCATCTTCACTCCACTTGTCTCACTAAAACAGTGAGCCAAAAAAAGTAGGTCCAAGCTGTTTACTATGGTCAAAATGAGTTGCTTTTTCACTTGGTAAAGAAGCAGTCATATTTTGGAAAAAGAAACTGAGGCTATTAATATTTTCAACTTATTTTCAGAAAAGGAAAGAAAGGATAATCTAAGCTAAAGCCAAAATCTTACACAAGGTGGCAGGAGAATGGTCTTTTCCCAGATAAAGGGTTTTTCAACTTAGCCATGTTAGGAGGAAGAAGAGATGAGACATTGTGGACTTGACTAACGTTTGTACACTGTTCAAAAAGTTTTCAAAATAATGTGTATTATTTTTCTTCTTTTAGTTGAGACAAAAACAAACAAACAAACAAAAAACCACTAATGAGCTTACTCTTAAAAGGAGGTAAACAAGAAACTAGCAAAGATTGAGTGTTAGGTATTGTCCCCCTCCTTTTTTTTAAAATTATGTTATGTTAGTTACCATACAATACATCATTAGTTTTTGAAGTAGTGTTCCATGATTCATTGTTTGTGTAAAACACCCAGTGCCCCATGCAATATGTGCCCTCCTTAATACCCATCACCAGGCTCACACATCCCCACATCCTTCTCATCTTTAAAACCCTCAGTTTGTTTCTTGGAGTCCATAGTTTTTCATGTTTCATTTCCCCCTCCAATGCCCCCACTTCATTTTTCCTTTCCTTCTCCTAATGTCCTCCATGCTATTCCTTAGGTTCCACAAATAAGTGAAACCATATGATGATTGACTTTCTCTGCTTGACTTATTTCACTTAACATAATGTCCTCCAGTCCCATCCATGTTGATGCAAAAGTTGGGTATTCATCCTTTCTGATGGCTGAGTGATATTCCATTGTATCCATAGATCACATCTTCTTTATCCGTTTGTCTGTTGAAGGGGATCTTGGCTCTTTCAACAGAATGGCTATTGTGGACATTGCTGCTATGAACACTGGGGTGCATATGGCCCTTCTTTCCAGTAAAATAGAGCTAGCCTATGACCCAGCGATTGCACTACTGAGTATTGACCTCAAAGATACAGATGTAGTGAAAAGAATTAGGTATTGTTAAAGCACAAATGCAGGGGATAGAAGTTATGGTACAGAAGAGGGAAGGGCAACCATATGGCAGAGTAGAATAAAGTAGCTCAGGAAGAAATTAGTCATATCCAGATATTGTAAGGCATGTGGGGTTGGCAGGGAGAGCATGAGAAATCATGAGAGAAGAGAGAGAAAATGGACCAGGCAGGAGGGTTTATAACATTTTAACATCTAAGATAAGCATATGCAAAGCAGAATAGGGAAAGAAATAAAAGTTTTTATAAGACTCAATACATAAGGAATAACGTGGAGGACACTGGGAGATGGAGAGAAGTGTGCTGGGGGAAATCGGAGGGAGAGACAAACCATGAGAGACTGTGGACTCTGAGAAACAAACTGAGGGTTTTGAAGAGGAGGGTGGCAGGTGGTTGGGTGAGCCCAGTGGTGGGTATTAAGGAGGGAATTTATTACATGAAGCACTGGGTGTGGTGCATAAACAATGAATTTTGGATCACTGAAAATAAATTAAAAGAAAAAAAAAGACTGACTACAGACATGGACCTCAGTGTAACACAGATATGGAACTCACTGGAATACCAGCCATTTCCCACCGACACACACAGACTATGATAATAATAAATAATAATTCAATTAAGAAAATTGCCTGCCAAATAATTTTTCCTCTTTTTATTTTTATGATTATTATTTTTATTTTATTTTTAAAGTTTTTATTTAAATTCCAGTTAGTTAAAATAAGGTTAATATTAGTTTCAGGTGTACAATATAGTGATCAACACTGCCATACAACGGCTTAAATATAAAAATGAAAAAAAAATTTTTTTAAAGATTTTATTTTTAAAAACCTCTACACCCAAGGTGGATTTCAAACGTACAACCCCAAGATCAAGAGTTACATATTTTACTGACTGATCCAGCCAGGCACCCCAACAAATAAAAATTTTATAAAATTGTTGAGTTTGTGGGAGTCTCATTTGCTCAGTCAGTTAAGTGTCTGCCTTTGGCTCAGATCATGATCTCAAGAGTCCTGGGATCGAGCCCCATATTGCTCATGCGCTCTTTCTCTCTCTCTCTCTCTGGCTTTTGCTCTTAAATAAATAAATAAAATATTTTTTAAAAAAATTGTTGAGTTTGTTTAACTAGTTTTAAACTAGTAGACAGAGATGAAGATAAAGTATGATGTCATGACAGGGAAAAATACAACTTACACGTTTTAAAAATAGAATGTGCAATGCAAGTTACATCACTTCTTTTATCACCACACAGGGACTTTCCCTACTGAGTTGTTGTAATGTAAGGACCTATTTTATATTTTTATATATTAGCAAGAGGCTTCCATTGAGGTTAACCCTGAAACTGTCCTTGCTCCCCTTCCCCAGGGGATTCACTTAAAAACAAGACCTGGAAATCAGCTCCAGGTAACAAAGCCCATATACAAGGGTGGGTCAGGCCAGGTGGAGACATCAATCAGCGGGAGGGGGGGGCGGTGTTTGCATATTGTCTCCTTAGATACTAAGGAGTATGCCCCACTCCTCTGCCCTTTGGGAACCGTTTTGGCACCAATCCTAATCAAGGTGTAATAGGCTGGGTCAAATGTCTATACTAGGATAAATTGAACCTCAATTGGTCACCTAGCCTCACTGTGGAGTTTCCTGTGTGTGTTAAAATCTCATTGGTCACCTGTGCGTGGCCAGGCCTGACTTCATGGCCTTTGCCCTTAAAAGCTAGACTGTGAAACAGTGAAGGGTTGCCTTCTCTCATAAGAGGTGTGGCTCTGAACGTTCGGTTAGATTCTTGATGCTTGGCATGAAATAAGGCTTTGCTTGACCTTCGCTTTACATCAGTCTCGCTCCTTTAATCATAGACCCATTATTGGGGCATAACAGTATTAATCTTATAGTTATAAGTCCACAATGCATCCATCATCCATTCTACCCCTTAACATTCCCCTTTGGACAGACCCATGATCTAGAACAAGCCTTATTTTATAGTGCCTTGTAGGAGATTTTTGCTGCTGCCTAAATTGCCTACTTTCCTCTCACCATTACCACAGAAATTGGGTCCACTGAAACAAAGGGGTAGTGTAAGAAATTAACAACTTCCATAAATCTCTTTAAATCATAAAGTATAAGATAGTGATACCTTTTTTTCTGCCACATAACCAATTCTTGCAAGAATAAGGTCATATAAGAGAATTTACAACACATGCTAGCATTATCCTACTGGACCCAGATCATTTGTATGTTTCTCTGTCTCTGAGAAATGTAGTTATTTACATGACTGAAACCTACAAATTGTTTGATATGACTACTAATATCACCTACATTATTTTAAAGCCTGTTTAAGGCTTCTGAAATACATAGGTTTTGTAAACACTTATTAAGCATCTTGTATATATCAAACACTTTAAAAATCTCTGCTTTAAAAACAGAACAAAAAAAACTCTACCTCAATGGAACTTTGAGTCTGAAAAAGATACAGGCAATATACAAGGCAACAGATAGAATAATTACATATTTGATTATATACTCCGAGGATGTCACATTAAATTGATATGAAAATGATGAGAAGGATCTGGATTTCTTGTCAAAATTTTTTGCCTTAAAAAGAAATTGATATTTAGGGAAAGTTGTTACTGAAAGAGGTCCTGTGTCAACCAAAAATGTTAAACCATGATCTGAATAAATTTTCCAGTTGTGATCATTGCTTTGTTTAGCTGTCTTATATTAAGACTGAATTTAGTAATTCAGTCTCATATTTCAGTAAGTCTTTTTTTTAATGATTTTATTTATTTATTAGAGAGAGAGAGGGAGGGGCAGAGGGAGAGGAAGAACCAGACTCCTTGCTGAGCAGGCAGCTGATGCAGGACTGGATCCTAGTACCCTGGCATCATGGCCTAAGCTGAAGGAAGACACTTAACCAACTGAGCCACCCAGGCACTCTAGACTGTAAACTTCTTAAAGGTAAAAAAGTTTATTCTTCTAGAAGTTCCACAGACATTTCTAACATTTATAAGAAAGCATGTACTGATGTAAAATGCCAGCAAATCAAATTATTTAGAAAAGAAAGAAAGAAAGAAAAGATATATCTGGATAAAGAGAAAAACAGAAAATCTAATAATACATTGAATTATTAGAGCAAAGAGTGGAGGAAGAGAAAATAAATATGAAATAGAGATTTCCACTAAAAGAAAAAAATTGAATAAGGCAGGAGATTTAGAAAATTATTATGACAGACTTGAGAAAAAATAAAATAGGAATTTTTAGAAAATAGCAATGAATGAAAAGGTAAATTGTTCCTACCTCTATAATATTAGCTGTTTGTTGTTGTTGTTGTTGCTAATTTACCTATTTAAGCTAATAAACAAAGAAAGGTTTTATTTAGGGATAAGGTTTCTATATATATATATATTTTTTCCATTTAGGGATAAGGTATATATATATATATATATTTTCATTGTTAGAAAATGTGTCACAGAAAGTGTTTAAACTTTAAGATACAGATGCAACATGTAAAAAACTACATTGTTTGAACGTCTAATTTGTAAATGCTGTTA